>NC_135432.1:15749739-16027239 GCF_051991255.1 Vanacampus margaritifer
ACTTGGTCCAGAGACTTGCCAGCCACCTCGATGCCGTTCACTTCCAGAACCTCGTCATTCACTGCCAGAAGACCGGTGCTTTCCGCCAGGCCGCCGGGAACCATCCGGGAGATAAAAATGGCGGGGACCTTCTCCAAGCCCTGCGGCGTGACCCGCACGCTGGAGCCGTCACGGATGTAGAAGCCCAGAGGCTTTTCCTGGCCGTGTTTGTATAGGCGCACGCGTCTGTGCGTCTCGGGCAGGATGTCCACGTCGATGATGGACGAGACGGGACGGAAGTCCCTCGGGAGGCTGATGATAACCGGCGGCTTTTTCCTGTTGGTGTCGGGTCGGAGAAGAACTGCAGAGAGAACTGTGTTTTTCTTTCTTGTCAGCGAATCGGTACCAAAAGTTGTGTAATCTGCTTCCTCTGCAAAAATAAAGAACACAAGGGTAGGACAGAGAATAAACAATTGTTAGTGAACTTTCAGAGTATTTGGTAAATTAACAATTGTTTAATTTATGCTTTTAAGATCATGGTTCATATTTGGAAATATTTTTGATTGGGCTACTGATGGGTGTAGTGCACCTCTAACCCCAAATCAGCAGGGTCTGACCCCAGTTCCCTCATGACCCTGAACAGGATCTGGGCTATAGAAAATGGACGGATTTTGAATGGGATGAGACAACTGTCAATAAGATACATTGAAATTAAGTCAGTCAGCTGTTGTCAGTAGTCCAAAGTACTTGTTGGATTTTTTATTTTTTTTTAAGTGGCCTAAGCACATTACGGAGCAACACCCAACACAGCTCTTTGGGTTGTCATCAATGAGCTTTTATAGACTTTAACCCGGTATGGCAACATATTAATAGCAGAGCAGGTGAAAAGGTAGGAAAAGGCAGGAAGTTCGCTCTCTACTAATTAACTAGAAAGACAGCAGCAGCAGCTAAATATTAACAGCTGTATCTATAAGTTCCAGTCTTTTCTGTCAAAACATGCCAATACAAATCAACAGCGCCATAAAGCGTGCCAAAAAAAAAAAAAGAAGTGCAAAGGTGGGTGTTGTTCATGTAGTACAGCCATGCGCACGCTACAGTCTCATCTCGCTATTACGTAACGTCCTTTTCATGCTGCACATCCACTCTATGTGCTGCTGCATGTGAAAGGCCAGACCTGACAACAGGGTGCCGGGTTCACTGATGGCGCGGTTCTTGTTCCTTTTGCTGGAGCCAATATTGAAGGTTTAATGCATTGGAGTGCCTCGGTTTGCACTGATGTAGACTAATTGTTAAAAGTTAGCCTCCCACCACATCCTTTTGACAACGGACGTGTGGGGTGTGTTAAAAACAACAACAACAAAATGCTCAGTGGTGTCTGACTGGTTGGTCTTCTTTTCAGGATAAGGAAGACAAGTGCAACAGTAGCAGTTTGAACAGTCTGAATTATTGTGCTTACAATAAAAACTAAAAAAATTGCTTTGGCTCCATGTGAAAAATCTGGGTGAAGCTGTTCAAATGCTGCAATTTCTGTAGTTGCGTTTGTACCCCCCACCAACTCCTCTATGTGCACCCCTGAACTAATTGTGGTTGACCTTCAACGTATGCTGCTCATTTAACAGATATTACTGTAATTATTCAGTGTAATTTTTTGCTCCAGAGCCCCAAAAAAAAAAAACATTATTCCTTATTTGTACAAATTACCCTTTTTGTGTCTGCGCCTCATATTTTTAAACAAAGACCCAACTTTTAAATCAATTTGTTCCACTTTTATTCTTCCATTTCAGTTTCTTTGAAAGTCTAAAAAAAGAAAGACCGCCCCTCAAGTACATTCTTTAAATAGTATCCACTTAAATAGAGCACCATACACAGCATCTTGACAGCACAGCTGCACCTGATCGTGGACAATACACATTATGCTGCTCTGTAGAATTGGACCCCTCAATCATTTGATATATATTGTTGATGCAATGATAAACATACAGTTGTTTATTCAATTGTGTTTTTCAGGGGGGGGATTGGGGGACATTTCCACTAGGTGTCGGCATCCATCAGCAGGTATTTTATTTTGAAGCAGTCTCTTCAAATTTGGCAACTATTGGCCAAATCACTAATAAAGCAATTATGCAGCAAAAAAACAGCCGTTTTGATCCATCTCCGAAGGCGGCCATTTTGCCACTTGCTGTCGACTGAAGATGACATCACAGTTGCTCAGGGCTCAGTGTTTTCTGAAGCTGAGCCGTGATTGGCTGTTACTCGAGATCTGAGCAACTGTGATGTCATTTTCACTCGACAGCAAGTGGCCAAATCGCCGCCTGGCGCCTTCTGATATTGATTAAAAAAAAATGCTGGATTTTGTTGCCTAACACAATATTAAACAGAATACCGTATTTAGACTAGTGGGGATGTATAGAACATATTATTGTCAAGATTTTTGGGGGGATTGAATTCCCCTTTAAAATGTATAATTTTGGGGGGGATTTTTATGATTCTGTGTATAATACGGTGGGACAATTTTGTATTTTATACATAATTTAAAAAAAAATGTAATTTGTGGGATTTCACGGTATCCATCTATCGGAATATGAATCAAGATAAAGCAAGTGACTTGTATAATGTTATGTGAAATACTCCACAGGAATTCAAGCCACAAATCCACTTTGCTTTTGCAATTTGGCAAACAAGGGATGGAAAGCGAGACCATCCGACATTTAAGACCATAAAGTTGTGATGCATCTAACTTTAGAAGCAGCAGCACTGCACGTATTATACTTCAAAGTCTGTGGAGTGCTACAAATAACCTGGATTTGTTTTTAAAAATATTTTTAGTTTTTACTGCAAAACAAAACTCAAGATGAAATAAAAACTTACTATAATGAAAATTGAAAAACAATAACCCTAACACAGATGACTTAATTAAAATTTTCAATTAAATTTTCCAATAGTTTACAGAAAGAGCCCCCCCCCCCCCCCCCAAAATGTAAGCGATTTGAAGCAAGACTAGGACGTGTCCAAGATGATGTCACAGTGTGTTTGAACTAATGAACTTGGACATCCAAGCCAGTCCTCGCCTGTGTAATTGAAAATGAAGGCGGGTGAATACGGGTTTCAAACCAAGCATTGAGAAGCTTCTCAACACCTGAAGGTGCACAACAGACAGAGCTCATGGACCCCAGTACCAGTGGCCACCCACCTCAAACTAAAGTGGCACATTCGTCATGGTCGTGCACAGGTCAGGTATTCGAACTATGCAGTGGCAGCTCCGGCTCCCCCACACAATTGAATAGAGTCAGCGATGAGCAACGGAAGTTGGAGCGCTGGAGAAGAAAATGACGAGCTGCCACCGCCGCAAACGACCACGTGTGCACCTAGTCAAGCTTGGTCATTCCACTCTGCTCTGAATTAAAAGGACTTTTTTTTTTCCCCATCACAAAAGGGACGTCAAGAGACAAATTTGCCTTGGGAAAGGAAGCCACTCTCCTCTGGTCTACTCTCACGCTCTGCATGCATCATCCTTCAATTCAACTACAGCTTACGTAAAAGATGATTTTAAAGGATGTGAACGCAGTTAAAGCACAAATGACACAATTGGAGACGTTAAGTTGATGCTAATCTGTTACGTCAAGTTTAACAAGCCGTACAGTTCAGTTCACAATAGTATGGTTGAGATTGTGTGTCTTGATATATATATTTTTTATAACAAAATGATTTTAGGGTGTGAGGTTAATTGAACACTCCAAATTGTCCCTAGGTGTGATTGTGAGTGTGGTTGTTTGTCTCTGTGTGCCCTGCGATTGGCTGGCAACCAGTTCAGGGTGTACCCCGCCTACTGCCCGAAGCCAGCTGGGATAGGCTCCAGCACCCCCCGCGACCCTTGTGAGGAAAAGCGGCCAAGAAAATGGATGGATGGATGGATGGATTTTAGGGTGTGTGTAAAATAGTGACATCATCATTTCTAGCTGTGTACTACATCGTAAATGATTGTGTACATGAAGGGAAAATAAATCAAATCAAAATTGGCCAATTTGCCGATGATTTTTACTGATGTTGGAAGGGCTATAATAGGCCGAGATAATAAAATAATCGATTCATTGTTTTATGAATCAATATCAGGCTCAAAAAGGAAAATAGATTTGATATCACTTATTAGATTTAAAAATAATAATAAAAAAATAACCCAGCCCTAGGCCCTAGTAAATATGCTGGTCAGAGTGAGTGAATATTGTGCCAGTCTGTTTCAACCCTGGAAGTTATATGGTATTAGTCATGTTAATATCCTGCATGACTTTTGAGAATGGAATTAACTGCATAGGGAACTGAATCATAATAAACAGTTTGGTTTAAGTGGAGTTGAATTGGAGGAGATATGAGCATTTAAAGAAAGTAATGCAATTATGTGTGTGTGTGTGCGTGTGAGAAAGTAGTCCAACGTATCAAAACATGACTCACGGCAAGCTTCGTTCTGAGTAAGAAAAACAAATACACATAAAGACAAGAAGTTGAAGGTTGTGGTGTTCTGGAAACAGTCGGGTTTGTTGATGACAAGCCTGAACGCTCACTACAGTCAGTGCCGAGGTGTTCCTGACACAGAGTGTTACAACGCCTGTGTGTGCGTGCGCGCGCGCGCGTCTGCATGTGCGTGTCTGCCAGTTTGAGCTTGTGCAGATGAGAAAAAGCAGAGTGAGTGCAAAACACAAGACGTGTGAGACGCGAAGGCACAAAAATAACAAATGCTGACCGAGGATGGGAATGAAGCGTGTAGAGGTGATAAACGCTGAAAAGGAGTACATTCCCATGGGTTTGCTAGTCCTGGTGCGGGCGAGCATGCAGTACCTCGTCCTCACAGCCCAGATTAATGGCACCTTAAATGTTGCAGATCAGGCAGGATGCATAAGTGGAAAAAAGATGGAGATCCGAGGAGTGGCGAGGCCAAATGGGGACAAAATGAAAAACACAAAGAGTGGTTATGAACTGTGCGAGGGGCGAGACCAGCCAGAATCCTCATGTGCCAAGTTGCTGACAGTTTGATGAATTTTCTACTAAATCCTTAATTCAATAGACTGTGGTTCTGATCATTAGGCTGCTTCTTAAATAGCTCCACTCATAAATTCACAATCACTCTCATCACTCTTGAGTGATTACATAATTAGAGCTTTGGGGGCTTTGAACAGATTATTGAAATTTAAACATTGAAATCTGGTGAAAATGGTGTCAATTTGGCCATTAGTTTAGACGACGACACTTTGAAAGGTGACAAGGAGTCTTGAAAATGGTTGTATGTTTAATGTTGAGGATTCAGAATTCATAGAATGTTTATGTTATAGCGTCAAAGCCAAAAGCTACGCTGAGCTGCAGTGCTGGTACAGATCAGTGTTAGCTAACAGTGCTACCAGCATGAGCTTCTTATAATATTGGCATAATGTTTGCTTGTCAATGTGGGGTGAGTGATATTAGCATTTTTGTGATGTCATACCAGACAGACCTAAGACTTGAAAACGCATGGACAGGCGGTACTTACTCTGCTCCATACATTTGATGCTACAGTACCATACTCTGTTCCAAGTTCGGTCCTCGAGAGCCTCGAGAGCCTCGAGAGCCTCTACCCAGCCTGTACGTTTTATAAAAGAAGTTTTTAGAGTTTTAGAACTCTGGAATCTGCTTCAGCGAGGAAAATCGAGGAGGAGACAGCCAAACATCGACAGGAACGCACCAGCGAGATCCAGCTATTGGTTACCAATATAATGAAAGCCAGGCTCGTCAATGGTTTATCAGTATATGGAGGGATGAGGGCTGGCACGGTGCTTGAGACAAACAAACCAATTTGACCATGGTGAGAAAAATGATACATAATGAGATTTATCATTCTTGATCCTTGGGGCATTTTGACAAAAGCATGTCAAAGACATGTTAAAACACTTGAGAGCTGCTTTTCAAATGTGTGTTAAAAAAAAAGAAGAAGAAGAAGAAAGAAATTGGATTATATCTCTCCTTTATGTAATCAATCAGTCAGGAGATGGGCAAAAGGAGTTGAGTTGCTTCCGAATTTTAACAGGACATTGCTTAACACGCCACATTTCTTGATTTTTACTTCATTTTTCCCCCCCTTTGCATGTTGGCGTGTTGACCAAGTTTGACCCACCTCACCCAGTTTCTGGCTTCTTACCTTCATCTATTCTTTATCAACTCTGAGCGGAGAAATTCCGACAGGCCCAATAAAGGAGAGCCCCCTTGCCTCCATCTTTCTGTCAAAGCCACACTCTCCAATTGTCCTGCTGCAACTGGAGCCAGGTTTCAGGGGGTAAAACGTTTGGTCTATGCGTTCTTTCTCAACAACTCACCCCCCCCCCCCCCCCAGTCTCGGTCAGAAAGTACCCCCTCTGGCTGCAGCCAGGCTCTCCAGCGAGGGTCCGGTCTGACCTGCTGTCCTGTCTAATCTGGCCTGCAGAGCTGATCTGAGACTGGCCACATTCCACCCAAAATGCACCCCCTCGGTTCTCCCTTTTTCTGCTCTCTCTTTTCTCTCCCACCCTCCCCAGCTTGGGCCTCACTCTACATTCCTCCCTCACTAATACTATTCCCGCTCTCCTCTCTCTCTCTCTCTCCCCCCAATCACACTTACATTGCACTTGCTCTCCTCTCCCCACTCTAATTACTTGCCTACCCTAAACAATGCCTCATACATGAACACCCTCTTTAATAATGTTGACTCTCCTTTACTTTCTATCCTGTAGTCCATCACTCCTATTAGGCCCGAACATGTGTTCCTCCTCCACACATTCCTTCCAAGGGTGCTGTGAATCCACTGTTCCCTTGCTTATTACGTGTAGCATGTCAGGAGCCATCTTGGAGTTTGGAGGGAGTGATTCACGCCCCCCAAAATGTTTAGAACTGCCGATATAATAGGGGTGGCCGATAATCACCGTCATCAATATTATTGTCAACTTGGCTTTCACGATGTCCAATTTTACATTATCGAGTTTTAATACCATCTCTATATGGGGGCAAATGGCTCAATTGATTGGCTGCAAACTAGGAAGACATGATGAAAGTTCTCATTTGGCGTATCAGCGTGCATAGACGGCAGAGGAGGAAGTGATCCGTCTTCATTCTGAAAATCAGCAGGCAGGATTCAGTCACATGACTCGGCGGCGGTGCCAGCCGCGAGGAAGCGGGACGGAAGAGTTTACAAGTGAAAACACGGAATTGAAGTGTCGTTTTAGTGACTAATTTAATAGCAAGACTTAATTCCACGTTCCTAGCCTGGAAATTATTTGGGGTTGACAAGACCAAAATAACATCGTAACGTGTGCTGGAACACGCTTGGCGTGAAAAGCACTGGGGGATTGCGTGACTTTACGACTCCACGAGTATGACTACCGCTGAAGAAAAGATAAGTAAAGATGCCGAACACAATCAGAAAACCCTCACTGCATTGAGATAGCACACTGTCATTGGCAAAGCAAGTCAACTTTGGCAATGCCTCATGAACGCCGCAGTTGTGTAAAAGTTGACCGGATGTTCCACATTGGCTTAATATTCAGTTTTTACACACTTGTATTCAGTATCATAGCTACATTTGCGACTATATCACGTGTATTATGTGCAGGACAACTTCGGAAATTGCCTGTCAAAAGATCGCAGCTGCATTTGTTGTCATTACAGTAGATGCAGGACGCTGGATCTCTCTCAGTATATTCGCTCCATCACCATCATTTATATACACAAAAATGTAAAAAATGTACACACACACATAACATCCAAACCCCCCCCATTCTTTGGGCACCATATGGTGTACCAGTAGTTAAAAGCGCTATATAAAAAGCAGTCCATTTATCATTTAGCAGATGTGTTATTATGGATAAGAAAAGACATTCGGCAATTGACAAATATTCAGAAAAATCAATGAAAACACCCTACATAGCCTGGAAACAATCATGTTGCCGTATAGTATCGTTGTAAAATGTTTTGCAGAAGATGTATTAAGCAAATTAAAATATAAACAAGAGCTGTTGTTCAAAAACATTATTATTCAAAATTGTTCTGTGAAGAGAGGGCAGATTAACAAGATTTTTTTTTTTGTAGAATATCATCAAAATATTGTTGAAAAAATGTATTTATTTATTGATTTATTTATTTTTTTGCCCATATCACCCACCCTTGATCCCCAAACACTTTAATACCATTTCAAACTCATTTCATCAGATTATTTGATTTTGGGAAAAAAAGCACCGGAAGTATGAGGACAATAGTGTGCACGTCACTCGTTCGCAACCCGTGAATGCAAGCATTGTCATCAAGTAACGAGAATTCCATCGTTTGTTGGCTTCAGCCTAATAGAAACCCACATGCAGCAAACTTTCCGTAACTTGCGCCAACAACCTGGGCTAAACTTAGCTCCTCCATGACACACTCATTAGGGGTGTGCAAAAAAAACAGATTCTCATTTAGTACGATTCAGGATCGATTTTAAATGTCCCAAAATCCATTTTATTTAAATTATTTTATACTGTCTTGCCTTTGTCTGTGTGTGCCTTTATTTGGAGCGCTGTTCATGTTGTACCCAATTTGGCCACTTAGGGGCAGTGTGCTTCCACGCGGTCTAATACACTTAACCAACTCAGTGGCCTTGTGGTAGAGTGTCCGCCCTGAGACTGGGAGGTTGTGGGTTCAATCCCCGGCCGGGTCATACCAAAGACTATAAAAATGGGACCCATTGCCTCCCTGCTTGACACTCAGTATAAAGGGTTGGAATTGGGGGGTTAGATCACCATGTGATTCCCGAGCGCAATCATTGCTGCTCACCGCTCCCTCAGGGGATGGGTCAAATGCGGAGAATGAATTTCACCCCCACTTAGTTGGGTGTGACAATCAGTGGAATTTACCTTACCGCTGTTTATGTTGTACCCAATTTGGCCACTTAGGGGCAGTGTGGTTCCACGCGGTCTGATACACTGTTAAGTTGTAGCCACATTAGAGAGTAGAAGGAAAAAGTCACAATCAAGTTATTCCAATAAAAGTTGTTTTTTTGCGGTGTGTAGACGTTCTTTTGAGTGATAAAAGTGCCGCAAGTAGCACGCTAATTAGCATTAGCGAGTCAGACTGGAGTAGATCATTAAAATTCCTTGCACATCTATAGATTGAAGCAAAAATCATTGTCAATCAAATCATTTTGAATCAAAACTCACTCTTAATCGAAAATCGATTCTGAATCGAATCGCAGACCCAAAAATCAATTCAAAGATTCCCACCCCTAATACTCATCCATCAACTTACTTCCATTAGACCAATTACTACCTCCCTAATAGCTAGGCATCACAAAGAGCACAAAAACACAAATTAATAGTTGAGTCTTTCAGCTGAGCAATAGTTGAGGATAGGTTCTATAGGAAAAAAAATGAAAACACCATAGTATAGGTTGATGTTATTATTTTACCCCACTTTAATGCGAAGGCCAAAATTAAAAAACATTCCTTGTGACTTCTGCCGTACACAATTATTATGATACTTGCTCACACTTTTACATCATGAGCCGTCTTTGCAGGGACATTTAGACTTTGTCCAACAAGTCATTTCTCCACTGTACTGTATATGCCCCCTTACTTGGACTGGATGACTCATTGGTTAGTGATTACTGCGGCAAGCCCAGCTGGGATAAGCAAACATTCCTGTCCCTTCCTGATACCTTTCCCGCTACCTTTCTGGTGTGCCTTTCAAGGACTGAAACTACATGAACTATCAAACAAACACACACCCTGACAGAGAATGAAAAGTGAGTAACAGCCACAAGGAGCACATCTTGGAAACTGTAATGCTTTATTCTGTGGATGACGGGCACAGACCGAGACAATACTTAGGATGGCATTCCTCTGATTAGCTTTGGGTCACAGAAGTGTCAAATTAAAAAGGGACAATTCAATGACAAAATTTCGCAATTTTAATATGAACGGACAATGTATACAAGGAGATTAATTCCCACTTAAACCATTTATGTCACATGTAATTGGGTAATGCTGCCTGGTTCTACTACAACGTGTCTACTACACACACACACACACACACACTGCCCAAATAGAATTTATAAGAAACAACAACTAATGTTGGAGGAATATTTTTTTTTTGTCTGAGAGCCAAATGTTGATAAGTGCAGTTCCCAACATGCTTTGCAGCTCCTCTAAACCTTGAAAAACCACTTTGGCACTTTCAATCCATCTGTAAACGTGCCTTTCTCTTCTGCTGCCATGACAACAGGTAAACAGCGGGCACCTCATGGCTGGCACAATGGCCACTGAGTCATTGTTCACGAGTGCAGGGCTTGGCTTGGAGGGTAAGCAAATGATGGCAGAGCCATATCAGGGTGAGCTGAAAGCATTTTTCTTCTTTTTTTTTGCTATAACACGCTGCTACTTGCTGTATGACACGTCAAAACTAGCAGGCTAGCTCCCAATGCACAGCTAAATAAAACAATGGCCGCATTATTGAAACGTGCACACACACTCACACATCCCTCTGTCCAAACATCTGCAGACCAGCAGAAGAGCGAAAAATCAGAGACAGAACATTTCTAAATATAGCCCTGAAGGTACAATCCCAAAATAACCTACGGTGCCGAGACACGATGCTAGCTCACACACGACAAGCAAATATCATTTAATTGCAGGACGCCACACAACTGGCAAAGGGACAAATATGGCCTGCAGTGCAGTGCAGGCTTGTCAAATGTCCACTCTTGTGCAATAATAGCCTTTCACATCCCATCCAACCACCCTGTACATAATCACCCACAAGGGTTCAAAGTCTAAATAGTGTTTAAAACCTGCTTAAAAACTTAAAACTCGGATACATCGCAGTACAACACAACTTGCTTTGGTAAGGTCACATAAAACATATTTCAATGTTCTGCTGCATCTCTATGGAGGATCAAAAGTGACAAAATTAAATAAATGAATACACCATTAAATAATTAAATAAATGTGTCATTAATTAACGAAATTACCTTCAATTATTTTGTAATTATATATATAATTATTTCTCTATTTAATTAATTATTTCATGGTGTTTCATGAATTTATGTTATCTGTCAAACTCACCCATCAAAGTTTGGTGGGCAGGTCCTAACACCTGATTGGTCACCCGGCTCACCAAGTCAAGACAAATTCATTTCCGAATAATGAATTGATGCAGAGTGAGTAGCTAGTAAACACAATTCGATAGGCTGGGTGGCGCTATTCACCTCAATAGGTCAGATTTACACTCTCATCAGGTGCTTTTTGAGAAGTCACTTTTTTCCCCGCATTTCCTGCAGTCACATGACCCCGCACGGTAAAAGGAAGAAAAGGAAGCAGGAAGTACAGGGCCACTCGCTTTTGTGTCGGAATTGCTTCTGCCGCGGCTCTATACACGCATGCTATTTATTTTCGTGACGTTCATGAGGAGCCATCGAGGCGGGACATTACGAGAACTACGCCTCAGAAGCAAATCACTCTTCAATGGAAACACCTACAAGTCAAAACTGTACTTTAGCGAAATAGTAGAAATATCGCTTTTATTTTGACGTTGGTTTTGCACAATAACAAGCCTTGATCACTCTATTTCAGCAAAAAAAAAATCCATCAGCTTAGTTTCCATGTTTCTAACCTCTTTAGGACGAAGCAGTCGATTAGACAAGATTTGAGTGAATCAGGCGTTAGCCCCGCCCACTAACTTTGACGGGCGAGTTTGACAGATAAAATAAATAAATGGAACGCTGCAACACAGGACCATGAAATATATATATATATATATATATATACGTATATGTAGGTAATTTAATTAATTAATGATTTGTATTTATTTATTTAATTCCATATTTAATTAATAAATTACACATTTAATTATTTCATGACATTTATTTAGTTATTGGTTTATTTAATTACATTTTTAATTAATAAATTACATTTAATTATGCCAAGACACATTTATTTAATTATTTAATGGTGTATTCCTTTATTTAATTTAGGCACTTTTGGTCCTTCTTACATCTACTGTACTATTAAAAGCATGTACATACTCAACAACTATCTTATAACCATCTTATATCAATTTGTTGCAAGGACTGTTTCTTCAAGGACACGTTGTACTTCAGAGGTTTTCTAAATTTCAAAAATATGCTTCTGAAAAGATCCAAATGCATTTGAATGTCTGATAAGAACATCATACATTTCGCTCTAAATCATTCTGCCGATATTACTTCTGAAGAAAAAAAGGAACCGTGATATATATGGTAATGATTGGACAACAACATTAAAAGTAAATATCTCCAAAATAATATTCATCAGACGTCTGCCAACAGGCTGCAGAGCCTTCTTTGCCCACCGGAGAATGAAGTAGGTTCAATTGATGAAGTCCTACAAAAGACCGAAGTATGGCAATTGGGCCTGTTTGCTCGTGTTCAAATTTTACTCTCGACAAAATTAGCATAAAATTTGTATTATGCACAATTCATAATGGCACAAAGTTGACCCTGGGAACTTAATAATAAAAAAAACTGCTGTGCTGTAAAAAGCTAAATTGATCAATTTGTGTGGAAAAGTGGCCAAAATAAAAATTGTAATATTAAATATTATTTTAAAACAAAAATCGCCTTTTGGCATGTTGATAAGCACTGGTGGGCCATATAAAATTGACGTGGCGGGCCTCCTGGAATGAATTGTGCTTTGATGTGTACATTGTACACAACAAAGTTACTGAGCTGACTTAAATGTCACTAGCCCAGCATAGATCCACATAAGTGTCACCACAGCATATATGGGTAGTGCCGGGCAGCTAATTAAAACTGCATCCAAAGAGCCTCTTTAGCATTAACCAACTGCTCTCAATGATTACAAGTGAAGTAGTTTAGGGGTGCTTCTTCTGTGTCGTGAAACAGTTCCTGAAAGGCAGGGCTTGTGACAGATGTGACAACTGCGTGCCGGCCATGTTTTGTGTGTGTGTGTGTGCGCATGTCGGAGCTGCAGCAGCAGGGGCCCAGCGTGGTGCTCATGTCTGGAGCGTGTAATTGAAACACGGTCCCACGCAGCGCAGCACACTGACCCCAACTAATCTCCTTCATGACAAAGTGGCTTAGCTTCTATAGGGTCATATGGCACAGTGGCACTGCTTAGACAACAACATGCGGACAATTGAACAAAACTTTGCATTGAACAGGTTCACAATGAGTGACTCACCTATTCATTCATCCATTACCTATAGTGTTTGTCTTCATTTTTGTCACCGCTAACTTTAATACTAGCCCACTGATTATTGTCAAACATCGACCAAAACAATCAATTAATGGGGCCAAGTGGCCTATTATTTTCCCCTTAACGTTATCATCGAAGAAAATCGAAGTTTCTGGCACTGTGAAAGTACCCTGAATGCACCATTTTGTTTGCGTAGCATTAGCAACTATTCTATTCTGTTTTTTCTGTTGTCCCTAAGCGTTTTTTAAACTGTTTAATGACACCCAAGTAGGAGTTAACTGTAAAACTAAACACACGACGATAAGACTTACTTCCAATGTATAATTAAATACAAAACATGCTTTGTTTTAAAAACAAAAGTAGGCTAGCACTAATGCTAAAAGTGAAGGTAGGCTCCCATTCAAATGCTAACGGGAAGTTAGCATTGACATGTGACTAAGTTTTTTTTCCTTCAAATAACGAATATTCACACACAAATGCCCACAGGTAAAATAACACTACGCAAAGGCACAGATTCTTCCCAATGTGTAAAAAATAAGTTATTCTAATAGAATTCAATCGCAACTTTCTTCTGGACTCACTTTAAGTGTGTACACCATGGATGCATTAAATTAATTTTATGCATTAAATATGTATTTCTAAATAATCTGCAGATTAAATCGGTAATCTATATTTTTTTCCTGCCAAGAATCGGTATCGACATCAGCCTAAAAAAATACACATCAGTCGGGCCCTATTTAATACTGCACCTACATTTAATGTTCAATAACTGTGTGGCAGCCAGTGAGACTGCACAGTTTAATGCAAGAGACTAGGAGGTGTGATGTGAATTGCCTAGTACCTGGCGATTCGTATCACGATTTGATTCGATACCGATTAATTCCGAAACGAACCTATAAATTGATTATTACTCAAATTTGGAAAATACTAATCAGTAAACTTGTACTTGTACATATACACTGTAAGATTTGTTTATTAATCTGAAAATTCAGGCTTATAACTGAGCCACTGCATTTAACAAACAGGTTGCGGTCTGTTTCATGTTTTAACAGCACTGAAATAAAATATTAAGGCTTCATGTTCCATTAATATAACATTCTTCCATGCTTAATGTGTAAATCCTAACCCTAAGTAATACGTTTTGTTGAATATTCCCATTAAAAAAAATTATGTTTAAAAATCGATTCGGCCGCATATCAAATCAATTCGAGAATTGCGCGCTGTAATATTGCGATATATTGCCGAATCGATTTTTTTCTAACACCCCTACAAGAGACCGACACATAGTGCAGTAATTTCTGCTGTTTTGGTTAGCGACAGAGTTTGAGTTAGTGCTGGGCTGGTGGGTAGTTGTTAACCACGAACAGTAGCATCCCATGATCGCAGATTGTCATTGTATGGTAGTAAAGACAATTACAGTTCGCCCCTATAAAAAGGAGATCTATCTAGGGAGAGGTGCTTTGACACGTTAAGAGTGAAAGGAACAAATTGGGGAAAAGACTTCACTACAGTTTGTCACTCTCGTGATTTGTTTGGCTCAGTTTTTATGTCGGATGCCCTTCCTGACGCGACCCACCCAAGCCAGCAGTATATATGTGAATATATTGTTATTGCCCGTATTCTCCTCCATCAGCAGTGTGCAGTCAAATGAGCAACAAAATAACATTTTCCTTCTCAATTCCGTAGTTCTCAAGTGTTCAATTGCAAGCTTCAGCTCAAGACTCAAGTCTGCATTTCAACAGGAAATTGGATCCAGGATGAACAGGTGGAACTTGTTCCCCTTTTTTTGCGTGCATTCTTCTTACCTTTCCTCTGCAGGAAGAGTCTGAGGAGAGGGCTGGCAGTGGAGATGGCCTTGTGGTAGTTGTCGTCATTGTTGATGGGCAGCAGGTCACCGTGCACGTCGGCGTAGCCCACCAGCAAGTCTACGTTGGGGATGCGGTGCACGTGTTGCAGGAGGCCATAGAACTCGTCAAAGCGGCCCGGCTTTGAGCGATCCAGAGAGAAACGGCGAAATTCTGCACCGAACTGTGGTGGGGTAGAAAAGATGTAACGGTAAAAAGATAAATTACGATTGATCAATTTAAGTGGATAAAACTCAAAATATTGTTTTTTTTTTTATGTCCCGATTTAATTGTATTCATGAAGTTTTGTGTCACTGTTAACGTAGAACCCTGCAGCCTCTTGTCACATTTGCTACTTTCAAGGTTCGAGCTGGCGAGAACAGTTGCGGATTCACAGTCCGAATTTCATGATACACTGACAAAATACTATACACTGTAAGTACATATCTTAATACAGCATCAGACTGGGCTGCAGGTCTACAAGCCCATCCAATCCACCCACATGGTCCATATGACACACCACGTGTGATTAATTATTAATATCAATTACCCAGCAATGCGTGTGGCTAAAGGAAAGTGACTGCAGGTCTTACTTTTTTTTTTTTTACTTCAGAGTTCAGAGTCAGACAAAAAAAATGTTCTCCTCTATTGAACACACACATTTTAATTTTAAACAAAATATAGACTATTTGGTACATTAAGAAATGTGTACCATGTTAACTTTAAATAAATACAAATAAAATGTGACCAATTTTCTTCAGTTTTAATTCTCATCAAGTCAGTATCACTGGTGAGCTATTTTTAGAACAGACCTGTGGACTGTTCACGTTGTCCTTGGGGTTAACTAGACACGCTGGAAGCATATTTTTTGCTGCTGTTGTTTTTAGGACAATGCACATTAATCAAAAGGCATCGGTGTAAGTAACTGTCTCTTTCGTCGAACCTCCCTCTCCATACGTAACTGCTCATCAACACAGTAGTATTAGCTAGCATACTAAGCTAAACATACTAGCACAAAGCAATGTGACACATGGCAAAACAAAATGCACACTAACCCTTTACACAAACAGTAGTATTAAGCCCTTAAAGTTACCTTTTGGCATTTGCACACAATAATAAATGTTGAGGAATACAAGAAAATTATAACAGCAAAGTAGTCTCCATTTAGTAGCCGCATCAGAAGTGAAGCAACAATCAGTTTTACCATAACTGCGCACAAGGTGATTCCCAAGATTCCCAAGATGGTAGCAAATTAATATCTTTAATGTTTTGGCCTAAACACAACAACTGTGAATAGATGCATTTTTTTTGTTTTCTTTGCAAATAACACACACACACACACACACTTGTCTTTGTATCATCGTGGGGACATCTCATGGACATGATGCATTTCCTAGCCTCTTCCCCTAACCATCAAAAATGATTGCCTACCCTTATTCCTTAGCCTAACCTCAACCATAACAAAATTCAAACCTAAACTCTAAAACCAAGTCTTGACCCCTCAAAAAGAGGTCTGAACTTGTGGGGACCACCAAAATGTCCCCACAATTTCAAGTCAGGTCCTCACAATGGCAGTTAAACCTGGAAAAAAGGCCGACAGAGCGGTTGCCATGCAGTAATGTGAAGGCTGTGCGCTCAGCCTACAACACGTAGCGGTCTTCTGACTAATGTGGTCATCAGTGTGGTCCTACTGGATCAATGGCTGCCTAATCTGAAGGCAGCAGATTGGCCTGCTAGTGAGCACAGAGTCCCGTTGGAAGTGCTGATGAGGACTACTAAGTGTTGTGGTTACTGTTAGCCTCCACTGAAATCAAAGATGGCTTTCTCTCTGCTGCCTTTGCCAAATGTGAGAGAAAAGATACACAATTGCATACATGTTGAGATAAAAGTATCCATCTACCGGTTCTGGTATCTATCACATTGGGAAAAAAATCCACTTCTCTGAGTGTCAATTAAATTAATTTTCTTTCATCACAACAGCATCAGTGACAATTAAACCACTGAGGAAATTGGCCACAGTGGAATCATTGAAAAGAGCCAACAAATAAAGCTCCTGCCCAAACAAATGCATCTTTCTAAAATGGCATCGCATAGTACTTTTACAGGGCTGCTACAATAACAAGCACTGATATGCATTTAATGATTTTTTTCTGTTTTGTTTTTTAATCTCTCTTAACAAAGTAATAACTCCTCTCGTGTATGTTAGAGCAACTAAACCCGTTTATTTTGCTTAAGATTAATGACGACAACAGAATAACAGTAATGCAAGTACTCAAAAATTTAAAGGTTGGCTCCACCTTTGACCTTGAAATGTTTTGCGGCTTTATTGTTGACAAAAGCTATCTTTGCCTAATTTCTTTTGGACAATGACAACTCTCTCAAATAAATCTAACACACATGATAAGCTTAAAGCTGAAGTCCTGGAGGAACTCCATGCAAAGTGCAAACATGGGGAGATCATGAAAATTCCACACGGGACGGGAAGGTCAGAGCCAGGATCTGAACTCCTCTTTGATTTGCACTCCTTGGCTGTACTCTATTCAGTAACAGTGGGATGGAAATTCAGAACGGTCTTTTGCAGACATGTTCAAAACTAGGCAGGGAAATTTAAGGAGGGTTGTTGTTGTTTTTTCCTCACTTGATGAGTGGGCAGGCACTTCAGAGATCCCGATACTGTATTTTTATACAAATAATTAAAAAGTCAATAATCAATAAAATACCATGTCCCTTCATAATATTTAGCAAGAAATTGTTGCTCAACAAAAAAGCACATACTAACGTATACTACTACATCCGACTGTTTTGTTTGATCAGATTCCGACCCATTTTGTCAACGCACAAAATGGTCATATTGACTGGACCCAATGAAGTGTCCACTGGGTGCAATTGAGTTAGGCCTCAAAGACAAATACAGACGTCTCGGAACTCGTATAAATCGGACTTCGACCCCCCCAAAAAATCGGACCAAAAAAATGCATCGGAGTTTGACCTCATTCTCGGAGTTTGAACACTCAAGCAAACCCGAACATACCTTGACCGATTCGGGTAGCCGAGTGAAGCCGAGTGATGTCGAATGCTCACGTTGCGGTAGTGGAGACGAAGCGCTGTTTTGTGTCCAGTCACAGCGGGTGAATACTCCCGGAGGAGCGCCGTACATTCCCAAGTGCATTTTGATTTTTCCATGACAATTTTCTTCGCCATGGGCCCAAAGAAACACAACAGTTCCAGTGGCAGAACAGAAAAACGTACAGTGCTACGAACCATGATGGAATTAGGAAAGAGATTATCGCGCCGTTCTAACTACTTCCGTAAATACTGCACAAGGACCCCACTTAGCTGTTCAACAACGTGCCTGACGATAAACAGTGCACAAGGACCCTTAAGTAGTCTTAACAATATGTCCAATGAAAAATACACTAACTCAGCACTGAACTAAAGCTAGCATTAACATAGCATTTATCATCCACTGATGCCATCACACCACAACAAAAAAGGTAAGGCATTTTTTATTGTTTAAAATACTGCACATGTTTTTACATAAATATAAATTAAAATAGGAATTTTCTGTTTTTAGAGCTTGGGAACGGATCAATTGCATTTACATTATTTCCTATGTGAAAAAATGTTTCGTAGGTTAAACAATTCGGACTTTGAACACTTCACAGGAACGAATTGTGTTCAAACTTCAATGTGTGACTTCTGCAGTTTAAAAACAAAACTAGTTTTACTATTAGCGTAGAGGTCGGGTGGGCAAAGTTGTGCTTGTGGTCCGTATATGGCCCACTCCGTTCTATACATCAAGCACCAAGCATTTACATTATTGAGAGTCTGTAATATTTGGTGCATTCATGTCACTGATTTTTGCTAAACTTTGTAAATTAAAATGTATTTATTAGGGCTGCACAATATATTGAAAACATATCGATATCGTGATATTGGCCCATGCAATATGCATATTGCAAAGACATGCAATAAGTTTGGTAGGAAATTTTATGCTTTTATCTGAATTTGACCAGTCACACGCTAAATAAAATATGCACCACCATCCAATAGTTGAACATTTTCAAGAGGTAATTACAATTAACTAAGAATACAGTTTGCTTATTTTGCCACATGATTTTTTTTTTTATTCTTTCATTCGATAATAAAAATGTAATTTCTTTAGGTACATGTTAAATACTGCAACAATATCAATATTGACCAAATATTCAGCAACTATATCACATGTTTTTTCAATATCGAGAAGCCCTAGTATTCATTAATTTATCTCATTAAATAATTGGTTTATTGTGAATGAGTGACAAAGAAATGTATACACGTACATTTAACAATTTACTGGTAGCACTTCTTTTAGCAATCATTTGGTTAATTAAATAATGAAGTAACATTTTTAATTATTTTAAAATCAAAATAATTGCATTTTTTATATTAAATTATTTATATAAATTATATTTTACATGTATTTATCCATTATTAATTTATCTAATTAAATGGTTGATTGATTTTACATGTAAATTTAATGTACTGTACTTAAATAATGTGTTAATTATGACATTATAATTAGTACAATACAAATGAAAATGAGAATGTATTATCCATCCATCCCTCAATTTTCTTTAGTGCTTGTCCTCATTGGGGTCACGTATTAGCTGGAGTCATCTGACTTTGGGTGAAAGGTGGGGTACATACACCCTGGACTGGTGGCTGTCGGACGATGGTAGGGCATGTATAGGCAAACATAACAATCACAGTAATTGGCTATTTTGAGTCTTCAAAGAACGTGACATGCATGTTTTTGGAATGTTGAAATCATTAGTTGTAGCCCTGAATACATTAACAGTGGGATCTTGATTTATAGTTCTAAGCCCCTACATACAAGTAGTTCAAGTAAAGAGCCATGATCAATGTTTTTTTGTTTGTTTGTTTTTTTTGCTGTGGGCCAAAATTTGAGTTTCAGGTGGAGCACAGATACACTGCTGCTTGAGTGAAGTGAAAAAAGCAAACAAAAAATGAGCAATTGAGGTACTGTCCCGCCTGCTGCTTCAGCCATTTATTAAACGGGACAAACAGTCAAACACAGAAAAAATGAATAAGAACACTAGAGAGCGGCTGCTGTTGGCCACAACTCACGCCCAGACACTCGCATGCATGTTTTCTTTAATTCTCTTTTATACAATACAGTGCTATTTTTCTTATTTAAAAACATGGAACAAAAAGAACTGTAATGTTTTTTTTTTCTTTCTGTGCGCTGAAATGGATCAATGGCATTTAAATAGGGAAACATTTTTTATATGTAGTGGTACTTTATTTTATTTTTAGTCTGTTGACTCGGGTTCATCTGTTCATTCGTAACAGTCTAATGCGTTCTTTGACCATAAAAAAAGTTAGCTAGAAGAACCTGCGTCCGCCCTGCTCGCCCAAGGTGAGACCGCCTGCCGTGGAAGGTGGCACCCTGCGGGCCCAAAGACACCTGTGCGCTCCAGAAAAACAGCCACTGAGCCAGCTAGTTTCACTAGCATGTCATAGGCGCCTGAAAAATAACGCCCTCTAACTTAAGTCAACGCGCCATAATGTAAACTCGACATGATCTGTGTGTCAATATTTGGAGGGAGGAAGCTCGAGGACGTAGTGACAGGTGACATTACTCACCAAAGCGAACACCTTCAAAAACTTATCGCGGCGAGTCCAAGCCACGGTTATTCCCACCATTTCATGCTAGCGAGTTAGCAACCACCTCGGGTTAACTTTGCACGATCGTACATTTGCTCATTTGTGTTAACAACTTTATACTTTAGCCGAGCTAAATTAGCCTCGAGTGGAAGATGTCATAGTACCAGCAGCAACAACTCCCCCCAAAAAAAGAACATGGACACAAGTTGTGATAATCACCTTACTCTTCACCTCCACGGCACTCAGAGAACGGTTGCTCGGCACTCGGTGGTTCTTGTTCATGTTTCGCCGCGAACCTCCGCTCGGGACCCAAAGAGCCGAATCCGTCCAATACGCTTCCAGTGAAGGAAGGTGAAAAGCCCGGCCGGCGTAAACCGTTCGTGTAGTCCGTCGAAGTATACGACGACTAGCTACCGTCGAGCATCCCCGGAGCTCAACTTGTTCCCCGTCATACTGGCTGCCCCACGGCCGGACACCGGTGTGCTGGTAGCGGCTACTGTACTAGAGCGCGGTCGTCTGGTCAGACTCTAGTTTGTTCTCTGCCTCCTTGCGTGCCGTGGCGCTTCAAAATAAAAGTTTCTCGGCGGCTGACTTCAAAGTAAGAGCATTCCCAGTGTGGTTGCATTGCCGTACGGTGACATCTGGTGGACAAAGCGGCACAATAACAATAGTTTGGATTAAATAAATACATACATTTATTTTCTTTTTTAAATAACATATTCCTCACGCTTTCTCTGCTCCATTGGGATAAATCCTCTTCGTTTTCCTCACAAGTTTGTTTTTGCCAATTGCTATCCTCTTTGAATCAAGTCTACATATACGTTACACAATAAGATTGGTTAGTCTATTGGATGAGAAGAGAGTGGAGAACACAGAATGATCATGATGGCTTAAACATTGTAATTTGTTTTTAAATTGTTTTAAACTGAAAGACTCATTAGTGTTGCGTGTGGCAGTGTGTAGATTTTTTTCCCCATCTAGTGGTGAACAATTATAACGCAATGGCCTATGTTCGAAATGTGTGCACTTTGAAGCACGCGTACTTTAGTGCAGCGGAGAGACCACACACTTTGCAAGCTTACCATTAATTGTAACACTCCCGAGGTTTGTCTCCTTTGAGTATGCGTAGCAGAAAGATGGTGGCGAAATGTCAGCCTCCTGTAAGGTGAGGCGCGACCTATGTAATAATTAGCGATTACTAGACCTACAATTATATATATTTTTTGCATATTATTGAAATTAATAATGGGGTTCTGGAAACACCCCCCACCCTTGGGTGGAAAAAATAATGGATTAATCAACATATAATCTATTATCAGTATTTAGCAGTTATTATTTTCCACGTGAAAGCAGACTGACTATCTTGTGTGTTTAATCAAAATGATATATTCACGAACATCTACTTTTACTTCGAAAAAAGAAAAGAAAAAGAGATCAAACCAATAATGGAAACAAAAATGTTTTAAAAAAAAAAAATGTTAAGTACAATATCAATCCCTCCCATGTGATTTAGTTTTGTTTGTTTTAATCACAAAATTATACAAAACAGCAATGGGGAAAAATAGCTTTGTACTACACTTAAGTGCAAAATAAAATTTGATCCAAGTATCCAAGGAACAATGGATTCTAAAACAACCCTACAGAAATTATTGTCACTGGTGTCGGGCTGAAACCACTTATGTTACAATTTGGTATATTTAATAGTTTTCAATCATCTATATTGGTAGTCCATGAGTGTGGGTGTCTTTTTTAAAAACATTTATTTATAAATTGCTATCGACCAATTAAAAGGGTTAAAAATGGCTAGCTATCTTTGGTGATGCAATGTTAGTTGAACAAAGATGTTGTTTTGGGGGTGTTCTAATTTTTCTGACGACCCAATGCCAGCTTTCCTATTAAAAAATGTTTTAGTGTTCTAAAATGCTTCGATAAATGTTTTTACACTCGTATAAGATGCATAACAGTTAAGTGAAATTGCTACTTTAAAAAAAAAATGCTTGAGGGTGCATAAGTGGTCATATGAAGTACGCTACAAACCAATAAACAGAAGCCCTATGAGCGTTTTGCAGCAACAGGGGGCGCCACGCTCCACTCCCCTCCTCATCTCATCCTCACCTCTTCTTTATCAGCCCCTCCTCTGACTCACCCCTCTGTCTTCTCACCTTCCTGTGACTCCCCGTGCCCCTCCCCCACTGCTCCCCCCTCCCCCCATGGAAGGCCTGTGAAGCGCTCCTTCTGCACACAGCACTGCAGATGAGGCCTCCTCTCCCTCCCCCCTCGTCCGTCTGTGTCTCCTTCTCCTCCTCTCGCCGCTCCTTACAGCAGCATAGCAACTACCGAGCCAAGGAGACCTCTCTTCCCCTCCATTTTGTCTTCCTTGCTCGGGCGTGGGACAGCAAAGGATGGGATCAAATAAGCTCCACCTCCAATTAATTCGCATAGGCTTTATCACTACTTCAGGATTTCACCTCCTCAAGACTTGACAAGTGTTTCTGTCCAATGTTTTTTTTTTTTTTTTTTTTTAAAGCAGCAGCCAGGTGGATTGGTGCTTGCTTGAGTTTTCACAGGGCTCGTACGACCTCTTAAAAACATGCATGATCGACCTCAAGTCTGCTCTGCTGTTTGATATGAAGATAGTGTGGTCGTGTCCTGTTTGGTGGACATGTTGAAGAAATAAAGGGTTTGTAGATTCTTGATAACCATAAAATAAACATCTATCCCTCCATTTAAATTAAATCAGGCTGGTTTGGCCAACATTTCTGTGAGAAATATTCATAGCACTTTATTCTTAAATGCGCAAGTGGAAAATAAACTTGTGTAAAACGCACACACATTAATTAAAGAAGCATGAGATAAATATATATATATTTAAACGTGATGGTTACCATCCAGTCATCAGTTGTGTGTGTGAGTGGGGGAGGGGCAAATATAATAGGCAACACTAAAAACAGCAAGTAGACTGCAGTCATGGCTAATGAGCACAAAGCTGCGGAAATACTGTAGCTGAAGTTCAATCTGCTCTATGCAAAAAAACAAAAAAAAAAACACAATAATAATAAAATGGCCAATTTAACAGAATTATTTATTTATATCTTATTTTTCAAAAGAATTTTTGTTTTTAGTTAAAAATAAAGTTAACATGTAAGAAAAGACCAGCCACCAAAGCAACACCTATCATGAAGCATAGCAATGTCTACCTTAGACATAGCAAATAATCAAGAGGAGATGTATGGCAACATCTGGGAAAAACGTGTCAAAGACTGTACAAATTTACAACTTCTCGGAAAAACTACTTGGGTTAATAGTAAAAAAAAAAAAAAAAAGGATTATCTGGTCATGTTTACAAATCCAGTGGCTAAATCAACACTAAAGCCTTTCGTTTGATGTAAGCCAAAATACTCGATATTCCTAGTATGCTAAACCCTCACGGTGTACTCTTTGAACCTTCCACATAGTCCAGTGCCGTCGAGTCAATGGAAACATCGTTGGATGGCTTGTTTGGAGTTCCTTCGTGTGTTCCTTGGGTCCAGGTGAGGCAGATTTGTTGGTGTGGGGCTGCATGTCTTTAAATCTTGGCCATTGTCATGTTAATAGTCAGACCTGCTGCTGCTTTCCCAGCTGTGCTCCGTCACCACCCCGCCGAGCAGACGAGGGTACGAATTTGGGAATAATAATGGGCAGCGCATCCCTTCCTTGGGCTGCCTCGTTAGGCCCAAAGCCGTTCTCAAAGTGCACCCCTTCGTCCTCGTCCTCGTCATCATCATCATCGTCGTCGTCATCATCGTCATCCTCATCGTCGTCCTCGAACACATCTTGTAGGTCCGATGTGGGCTTGGCCCCCCCCGTGAGTGCCGTTCTTTCTTCAGCTCCTGGAGGTTGACCAAGTGCTCCGGACGACTCCCGCTGGACTTCTTCTTCACTGTCGGAGTCGATGGCGATGGGCTCGGTGGGCTCCGCGGACGTTTTGTGCAGCGGGATGCTGTTGATTGTCTCGGTTTGGTCTCCGGTGATGTTCAGTTGGGGGGTAAAACCCTTGATGATTTCGGCGCCGCCATTTGCAGCGACGGACTCCTTGCGTCTTTGGCGGGCTCGTTCTGACAGACCCAAGCGCGTCCTGGACGTGCGCCTTCGTCCCGGCTGGCTCTGGCACGCACCTTCGACCCCGTCCAGAGCCAGCTCGTGGTTCACTTTTCCAACTTCGTGCATGCTAAATCCCAGTAAGACGCCAGGGTTGTGGCCTTCGCATTCCTGTGTGCATTTCCTGCGCGTGTTGACAAAGTGGCTGGAGATGTCAGACTTCCACAGCCACAGACCGGCCGCCAGCTTCTCCACCTCTCGCTGCGTGGCGTATGGCGCTCGATTAAAGTAGCGAGTGAGAAATGCCTTTCTCGATTCATACGAGTCATTTTCAAGTCCTTTGGGGTCTAGCGCAAGGGCAACGGGCTCATCCGGGTTTTCTTCAAATGAACCGTTCATGTCTCTCGGGTGTGCTCTCTCCCCAGGAGGTCCCCGCCTCTTCCTTTTCGGCGCACTAGCGTCGGCGCCATCAAAGGCGGTTCGTTTCACGGCGCCGCCCTGCCCCTGACTGATTCGGGAGGCGTGAGCGGACTTATCTTGGCCGTTGTGGGACTTGCCTACACCTCGACAGTGCACCAAGTGTAAGGTAATGGTGGAGGCTGTCATGTTACTCGTGTACACACCAAGACAGTGAATACACTTGTAGGTCAGTTTCTTCTCTACCGGGTGGACAGTCTGAATGACTTGGTGCTTGTCTCTTAAGTGGTGGGCCAGCGAGTCCGAGATGGGGCCCTTGAGGATGGAGAAGCAAAGCGGACAGAGGGTCTTCCCCACGTCCCTCTTGTATGGTATAGACATTTGTGAGACATTCTTGACAGGTGCACTTTCAGGTACACCAGAGTGTAATTTAGGAGGGTGCTGAGACAATAACCTCTTGGCCGACAGAATGGAAGTGGACAGGGAAGGCGACACGGGGGTGCTGTTATGGGCATGAAAGGCCACGGACTCCTCTGGGGCGTCTTTCATGTTGTAGGTAGTCACAATCAGCTGAACGTTCTTTGGGTTTCCCTGCTGCAGGGTGAGGTCAAAAGTAAGGGGGGAGTCAGTGCGAGGGCCCACCGGCTCGTTCGGGTGCGACAGACGCATGTGAGCCACCATCTTCTCCACGTCATTGAAGGTGGCGCGGCAGTGTGGGCAGCACAGGCCGTGTATGAGCATGTGGTTTAACAAGGTGTCACTAGGGAGATAGCGGTTGCAGTAGAGACACTTGCTGGTGAAGTTGTGAATCTTCATGATGTAGTTGGCTACGGCAGGAACTTTCTCAGCTTTATGCTCTTTCTCAAAGTGAGAACTGTACACGTTCTCTGGGAAGAGCTCGTTGCAAATGGTGCAAATTTTCCACTTCTGGGTATAAGACGTGCTCAGGACAGAGGAGCCACTTTTCTTGGCCGTGATTGATGCAAAGGTGGTGGATGCCGCCTGGACCCGAGAGCCCAGGGGGTTGGACTTGAGGGAGGACACGGCACCGACCACCAACGGGCTCCGCAGGCTGCCTCCAGAAAAGTGATGTTTTGCCAAGTGCGGCTGCAGAGGAACCTGGACGTTCCCCGATAGGGTGACCTTCGCCTGTTGGGCTGCAAAAGAGAGGGGCAGGTTGGTCCCTGACTTTAAACCCAGTGACTCGTGTTTATTCCCAAGGAGGAGAGTTTGAGAACTGAAGCTTGGCTTTGATGTGCTGGCAACTCGGGCCATCTGTTGTGAAGCCGACGGCCTGGTGGTGGCCATGACGGCCCCCTTCGGACCCATCCCGATGATAGTTTTGTCCCCGTGCGTTTTCGGGGGCATCAGTAGGATGGATTTTGGCCGGGGAACAATCACGCTGGTGTGGCCAATCATGGCAGTCACCTGGTAGCCAATCCTTTCATGGTCCTCGATGACATGTTGAACAAGTGCCTCATAGGTCCTTGGGACAAACAGACACTTCTTGCAATGGATCTGATGACTAGCGGCGCTGTTTGCGTTGCTACCTTCCGCTTTTGCGGTCGGGCCACCATTTGGAGTGTTTGTCTTCTCTCCCGGTTTTGCGATGTAAGGCTGAGCCACCTGCTGGAAGTGTTCCCTGTAGATGTGCTTTCGCACCACATTATACAAAGGGTCCCGGTAGGTGCACTTCTTACAGTAGTACACGGCCTGTTCGATGCTGTCCCCTGGCCTCTTTAGGAGGCCATCTTTCATCATGAGACCACTGGCGCCGCCCACCATAACACCGGGACCCTGGCGCAAGGTGTTGTTGCTGGGCGTGTGGAAAAGTTTGATGTGCGTCTCCAGGCTCTTTTTGTTCCCGTTGTATGTGCAGTAAGGGCAGTTAAGTAGGATGTTGTTCTCGAAGTCTTCGCTGTGGACATTGCGGAAGTGGCTCTTGTACGCTGAGAAGTATTTAGATGAGAAGAGGCAACCGGAGCAGCAGAAAGGTTTGGATCTGTAGTCCTGAGACACATTCGGAAAGAATCTCAGTTTATTTCATAAATAATATTGGACAATTTTATGTTTTGGTGATAACCACTAAATATCTACACACCTGGACTTTGGTATGTGATGGCTCCCACGTGCACACATCTTCCCAAGAAGTGTGCTTTATATACACTTCTGGGGGGGTATAGGCTTTAAAGTCCTGCACAAAGAAACAAGACATTTAACACTTCTTTTCAAATTCTCTTCACGATCATGTCAAGTTTTCACATCCACGTGCTTTTTAGGAGATGTCATGACTTTTTTGTTTGTCTTTTAAATAACCACCATCACGGTACATATTGCTGCCCTCCAGCGGAATCTTTGTGCCTCCATCAACCGTCACTTATCAGGGGACCCAAAAAAAACAAACAAATTTTCAACCTTTAACATTGTAACATCAAAGAGCGCAATCCATGTTCAACACTTGACACATGCGCACACGCATGCGCGGACTGACCAAAAGTACAGATTTGTGAAAAAGTATTATATTTACTAAATTGCGACCTAAGCTCAACGCCTAAGGCGAAAAAGGATTAATGTGCCAAACAGTGCGATGTGCGTATTTAGTTCCTGCGTTTTGAAGGCACCCCGAATGTGCCTATGTTGCTTGCAGTAAGCGTGTGATGTATGGCAATCCGCCATCCCTGAGCGTGCTTTAACACTTCATTTGGAGTTTCAAAGCTGCCAAATATTGCACATCATTTTTATTTTGTTTTTCGGAAATCACTGAATGCTAACCATTTACGCCCATAACACTGATTGCTGGCTAGTCAATGTGGCTAAACATGTTGCGGAGCCATGGAGGCAAAAGCCTGCTTCACATAACATATAAAACACCCATCATTGCCTCCATGGCAGCAAATAAGCTACAGTACACTTCTGGCATTAAGTATCTTTATCATGCGGGGGACGGGGAAGCAATATTAGAAAGACGGAGAAGCCATGCTAAATACTAAGCTATCAAAAAACACCAAAATAAGTGATTGGGTGATACAGTACATTTGTCACATATTTCTGGCTGGAAATTGCGTTGTAGCAGAGAGTAACCAATTTTGACCATTAAATTATCACGTGTCTGGGAAGAAAATACTACATACAAACCCTATACTTCCAAAAAGGTTCGATTTAGAAGGGCCCGATTCGATTCACATTGATTTTCAATTCAGTTAAGGATTTCATGCAGTACCAATGTTACTTTTATTTGGAAGACATTCTTAAAAATACCAATGTTGCAAATAGTAAAAACTTATTTCTCTTACTTGGAGCATTAGTACAAATATGAATATTTACATTTATTATTTAATCCAATGCAGTTACATTAATCATGTATATTTTATTGAATATGACCTGATCAAAAGTATAAATAATAATTGAAATTAATTGAATAATTGAAATTACAACTACAGCGCTATGTAAATAAAGTGGGAAAAAGTGGGACAAATCACGATATTCATATTCCTGTGACAGTTTTTATGCTAAGGTTCCAGTGGTTAATAAATAAATAAAAACAAATTGACATAAGAGACACAGTCATAGTGCATAATTATGCATCCACATTTTGTGTTTTTATGTCCAATTTCTTACCTTACCTCTTTTGGGGGGTATTTGTGTTCAATCTTTTGCTTTTTCTTTCATTTAATGTACAATTTTATTACTGGCACATGCATGCACTCCGTTTAATAATGTGGCAGTAATGCACCAAAAGCACCTCCCAACCGCGATAAGAAAGAAGAAGAAGTCATGCATTACCACCAGTGGCCTTCTTCATAGCCATAGGTATCTATGTTAAAGAAGGGGGCGCTAATGAACCAAAAGTATTTGACAAACAGAAGTAGAAGAAGCAGTCCGTAGTCTTGTGTAAGTTATAGTGTAGTTAACTTTTTTACTATTTAGAGCAGCAAGATGCACAGTAAACAATCAGAATTCTACTTTTGGCTCCAATGTAACGCAGAATTCTAGTTAAGGTAAGCCATTTAAAACTACTGCAAAAAGAAAAGCTTTTCCATAGTGCATCTGTCTAAACAGCGTGTGTTTGCATGTGTGTATTTTTCCAGAGGGAGACCCGAGATCGATGCGATCCGCTTGCATTAAAACACAGCCTATTTTTAAAGTTATATAGCAATCAGGAGCAGCTCATGCTTGAGCTGTTTCCTTTCTTTGTAAGCACTGGGCTCCTTTTGGGGTACTCTGAATAACAGAAGGGCACATTTGAACAACGCTCACACATCTCATCTCAGGCACATTAATTTACCGGAAAGAGCAGTATTAAAAGTATCGATACATGGTTTTATGAATCGATATTGGGCGATGGAAAGCAATAACGATTCGATATCCATATATCGATATTTTAAACCCAGCCCTAGACATAGGGATACCACAAATGAATTAATAACCACAGAGGCGAGGGGGAGAGTAATCAATGGAATACTTGACAGGATAATTGATCTTAAAAAATGTATTATTGACAAACCAAGATCACTGTACATACGAGTTCATTGTGAAGCGGTCGTAACCTTGAAACTTGGTATGTTGGTACCAACGTAAACCGATAATAAGATGTGTAAAGGTCAGGAGTGGGTCAGTGATTGTTATTATACAATATTAAAGCTGATATTAAAGCAGTTTAGTAAACTAGCAGCATTATTGTGCGCAGTCCACAACTGGGCTAGGCCCCCTAGTGCTGAACGTGCGTTTCCTGCAGAGCATAATGGACAAGCTACTTAACTCCTTAATGATCCTCATTATTTAGCCAAGATGGGCCCAAATGAGAACTACTCCTAAATATTAGCATGAAATAATGCTTGCAAGGCTATGTAAACATCCCACCAGATTTCGATTTCTTTTTAGGTGTAGAATTCTCCGTCAATCCACAACAGAACTAAATATAACCCTCAAATGTCCAAACGCTCACCTCTAAGTGATCTCTGCAGTACTCCAAGCCGATGTCTCCCAGGGCCCGCTTGACATTTTTCCGAGCTTTGCGTAGACTGACCAGATTGTTGACGGGGAGCTGAAACATTCTGCTGGCCTGGTTCAAAAAGACACAGGCATTGTTAGACAATATTTCATTAAAGAAATAAAATAAAAATCGATCAAATCTAGTAGTCGTACAAATCCATGTATCCTTTTTCTGTCACTTATCCCCGTTACAGTCACGGGTCAGCTGGGGCCCATCCAAGCTGACTTCAGGCAAGAGGAAGAGGTACACACTGGATTGGTTGCCAGCCAATTACAGGGTAAATGTAGAAAAAAATATTTATGTAAATAAAAAATATATAACTTTTTGCACAAATAAGCCACACATAGTACTATGCCTTATCCTGACGCTAGTAGTAGGTATGTAGTTCATTGGTAATGTCAAGAACTACTGGTGGGACAGGACTAAAAAATTGGTCCCGGACAGCTTGTAAAAAATTACATGTATTTGATTTGATTACTCCAATACAGAACAGAACATTACCAAGTCCCCACATGGATCATATTTTAAGCAACGGAAAGTGTAGCTGCCTCACGCTTCAGCCACTAGTTCTCACCGTAAACGAATACAGTGTGGCTCAACCGCTGGCTGAAAGAGCAATATATGCTTTTGGCGGTACATCAAACTCATTTGTAGGGTTATTCAGTGACATTTTTTCCCAAACCAATACCAGTACGAATATTCACTCCTTTAGTACTCACTGATACAGCGTGCCGATGCCTTTCATACTTTTAATATATAAAGTTTCATCTAACACAACAGCAAAACCTTTCTTTCTGACGCAAATGATTATTTACCAATGGGTCCAACGGCTGCAGTATAGCACCAACTGCAGCCAAGGATGACTTACTCATCAGATTTTCTTTGCCTTAAGTATCGGTTGTTTGGCTTGTATTGGCAGCCTCGACAAGTACCCGATATCTAAAAATAAGGCTAGTACCGGGCGATACCGATACCAGGTATTGGGCACCAGGGCACACATAGACAACTGTTTGCACTAACACACCTATGGACAATTTAGAATTGCAGTATGCAGACAAGAACAAACAGTACACAGGAGGGCCAGAGCAGAGACTCAAAACCCCAACCTTAGAACTATTGATTGATTGATTGATTTGTATCAGGGACAGTACATATTAATAAACATTTCTGTAAATATGCCAGAACTAGTCAAATGGCGATTTTTCATCTGCAGTCTCGAGACAGATCGTAAAAGTCACCCTAGTAAATAAAAATAAATAAAATGCACAACAATAACAATACATTCACGAAAATACTAGTAAGTTAAAACTTAATAAGTTAAAAACTATGAGACGAATGTATTAGCCACTTGTCTCAAATGTAGATACAATCATTTTGAAGAAGGACTGGTCACAAAGCAAATTACTAAAACATTATTCAAAACAAGTTTTGCTATTGGCTTTGTTTTGTTTTTCCTTTTGGGATTTGCTTCATTCCTCCTGATACCACACAAGCTTTGAAACTGTTTTCCCAGCATTAATTAATTTGCATCCATTTCTACCAAAAATAACAGCATTATCTTGACGTTTTCTTTTAAGATAATGTGAAAGTAAGTTCTTCCTGTATTTTCAGTCAAAGCACATGACGAGCTAAGGCGACTTCAATGAATATTTGCGGCTTGGAAGCACATACCTCGGGTCAAAAGTTTCCAACATGTCAATAAATCACTACTTTTTAAACATATCAAATGTTCACTAAGTCTTTAGCAAAGTTGGGTGTGATGGAAACATAAAAATGTCGAGAATGAAATCACTAGCCACTTTTAGGAAAAATAGTTGCTAGAGGTAAAAGTTGGCAACATCGACTTTACGTTTGAAAACCAGCACCTCTCTGTTCACAGCTATTTCGCAAGCAATGCTTAATTGCCCAGCCATATCTCAGTCTAACTTAACTTTGAAACTGGCGTGTACGGTCATGGTCTTACTACATTTTATGAGTCCCCGCATGCCGATTCAATCCTTTGACGCTCACTGAACTGAGTACTTGTGATGCATGCAATGGTTCAAACCAAGTTTTTTCCTAACAATATTGATATAATTTGCAAGTATATGGCCTCTGGGGTCTATGACTAAAGAGGTTTTGATGAATCTGCTGTACGAGTGCAAAACAGTGAACAACAAGACTGCCAATCATCCAGGTGTTTTCCCTTTACAAACCCCTTTGCTGCTTTACTTGCCTCTCTACTACCATTACACTTAGATGGCGCTAGTGAGGCCCTCCATTATATAATACCTGACTTTTCCTCTGCCTGCAATCCCTCCCTTTCTCTCTCTCTCTGCCTCCCAATACCATCACAGAATGGCGCCTCCTATTGAGTAAGCGGCAGCCTCTACAATATGTCTGCAGTGGAGGGAGAGAAGGAGTAATCAGAAGAGGGAGCGAGGGAGGGAGGGTGTGGGAGAGGATGGGCTCTGGGGGGTGAGGAAGGGTGGGTTGCTGAGAGGATGAGGAGGGAGGGAGCGAGCAACGGAAGCAGAGGGGGGATGGGACGGGGGAGGTTGGACAGACTGGCTCAAAGGGAAAGGGGGAGGGAGGGGAGAGAGGGTGAGGGCGAGCAGAAGCAGAGGGAGAAAATGGAAACGGGTGAGAGAAACCAGGGGGAGGGGGGGGGGTCTGCTGTGATGAAGAACAGGAGAGAGGGAGCAAAAGAGAAAGCGCCAAGGCTGAGTGGGAGGGAGGGAAGGGAGGGAGTGAGAGAGAGAGCGAGAGAGAGGAGGATGGAAGAAAACCACCTCGATGGAAACCAAACATGAGGGCCTGCAAAAACCTTGTTGGACCGCCGAACGGGAAATGACCCCCTACATCTAGTCAGCACCCTCAAAGGGTATGTGATATGACCCCCTCAAGTTTGGGATGCTCAGATGAGCCCTGGGTGACACCAGTGCTCAGTTTAAATAATCAGAAAAGGGGAGAAATCCGGATGACAGTGACATAGACCCTCCCACTTTTCGTATCCAAAACACGAGGATTTAAGTGTCACCTGGAAACCAGTTAACATGTGTCACGCCCCCCACCCCCCAAACACACCATACAAGGAAAAACAAGAGATGAAAACGATGTCCGGTAAACAAACAGAGCCCACTTTTTCCCTTGCACGTTCCACCCGTGGTATAATTTACACCAGATTCGAAATGTGACATGGCAACTCCAGTACATTATTTGAGTGACAGAACAGGAAAGCTGCTGCTGTTTGACAAAGACTGTCCAAGCAGCGCGCTAGACTAGCTTAGCATGCTAAGCTAACCCACAACAAGGGTCTCGAAAGGAGACAGCGGCTTAATATGTATTGCTTGTCCGATAATGGGCTCTTCCTTCCTGTGACTTTTGACGACAGGTTATTTTATTCTTCTGTCACCCTCTCATAGTTTTTAATTTAATTTCAGCGTTCCCTTCATTGTAGCTGGGTGATTTTAGCAGCTAACTACAAACTATGTCATCGTGACAGACAAGTTTACCTGCTCTTACATCCGCGCCTGGCGTTTTGAGTGGAGAGCGTCACCCCGGCCGGGACGACCGAAGCGATGGAGCGACCCTTCCACTACTAGCTCCACTCGGTCGGCGATATCAGTACAGGTGAGTTTCGAAGTAGGAGGAGGGAGTCGTCAGTCAGTCACCCCGCCGTTGGTCTCCCTCGCCGACACGGGCTCTCCTCCTCTTTCCCCTGCTCAGCAAACAGGAACACGCACGTTCCTTGCCTCATGTGGCAGATTAAAGCTCGGCGAGGGCGGACACATGTTGAAGGAAACGAAACGGATATATCTTATGTCTAAAACGCTCGGGAAAGCGTGCCTATGTTAATAACAACACGCTTCCCCGTTTCATTCTTCTCTTGACAGACAATACACATCCAGCCGAGAAAGTGCCCCCATCCAAAATGGCGCAAATAAAAGAGCGGACGTGACGTATTTGCCTGATTAGCATACAGCGGCCGAATTGTCTCTCACGCGCGGGGATTTAAAAGTCTACATTTTCCCCCACGTGAATATTTATTACTCAAGAGGTTTGATGAAATAATACAGCTCCCGTATATTATTTATTTTTTTAGCTCACAGCGTTGACCGTGTGGGCTTTTAAAAACAGGCAAGCGAGTTCCACTGCAGTTGCGCCATTTTGGCCAACAGCGGGCGTATTCTCTCTGCTGCTTCAGAATTGCGCATGCGCACCACAGCTTCAATTTTATTAACTCTGTATAATTATATACAGCGCAGGTAAATAAATATAGAAATATAACATATTCATTATTAGTATGGTGTTTACTGGGATATCTGTTGGCCATTCATGTCTACCTCACATCTTTTTTTTTGTTAACCATTTGAGTTATGTAGATGAAAATTCTCATGAGTAGGGATTTTTGCCTGTGTAATTTCACCTCTTTAAATACATCAACACTATGATGTTTACGTTAACTTGTTCCCTTTGGCTCTATTTTGGCAATTATTTAATTTTTTTTACAACCTTCCCTTTGTGCAGTGAAATTCTGAACAGTAAAAAATGAGGTTGTCCATTTCAATCCGGGCTCTTACCCTCTTGTGGGAGGCTCATGTTCTCCTATCTTTTACATGCATGTTTTTTCTCCATGTATTCCATTTTCCTCCCATATTCTGAAAGCATGCATTTTAGGTTAACTAAAGCCTCAAAAGTGTTCTTAGACATTAATTTGGGCATGAATGGATGTATTTATATTATAAGCCCTGTGAGTCTGTGACTGGCTGCCAATCTGTCCAGGATCTAGGGTGGACTCCCCTTCTCGACAGTCAGCTGCAATAGGCACCAGTTCACCCTCAGCCCTAATAAGGACGTGCCATAGAAAATGGCTGTAAGGGTGAACAATAACCATTGTCAGTTAAAAATATGATGCAGTAAAAAGAAGCACAAAAAAAACCCACTAAACTTTTAAGATTAAATGCTATGCTTGTACAGGGCCAAAACAGACACAAGCTGAATGGACATCAAACAAGACCAGAGAGCGCTAAATTGGAGGCACAGTATGAAAATTTGAATTTTAATGTTCATACTCAATCAGTGGCTGTGAACACCAACTGGCAAGCGAGGCGGAAGACAAGACAGCCAAACACCAACAGAGACGCACTAGCTCGAATCTGTCTTGCTAGTTGTCACGCTAAACAAAACATTTGCATACAAAAACTACAAGCATAAAACGTCTTGAAAATAGAGTACGTGCATATACCATTAAGAGGTGGGGTGACTCGTGACATGGACGATTGTGCGTATGGTTGTGTGCTGTGGCTGACAGCATCTCCTGTATGTGTTTTACTGTTTGCCTGGCATTCAATAAATAGTTGAACAATTTAGGTGACTGTGGCTCTCCTTTCCCACATAATAGGGCATAATCGTAATCTATTATCCTGTTTTAAAAAAAAGATTGCTTAAAATAATCCAATATAGCAGGGGGACGGGACTCCCTGCCATCCGGGGGGAATCAAATCCGGCACAATTAGACTCAAACACAATTCACTGGTTCCTTAGAAGAATCTTGTATTTCTAAAACATTGTCATTTAACATTGTTTTACTCAAATCGTTGATGGTGCATCCGTTCTGACAATTAGCATTTTTATCTAAAGTTCAAGTTGTGTGCCTTGGCAATGATGAGACAGAGTACACACTTTGTGCAAAGTCCATTGAGGCTGAGGATGGAAATGTACAACCGAAAATGGCCTCATCATTTGCCGTCGCTGCTTAAACCAAGGTTGAGGATACTTTTTTCCTATCAGGGAGGGGGGCATTTCAATTTGTATAAAGTCCTCAATATACAGCTCTCACAGGCCGTGGATATACACTGCGGCACATATGGAGCGATCATGTTGTGACAAAAAGCGTGAGCAGGCCTTTCACAAACGACACAATCTCATTGCCTCCGAGTTTGGACTCGCCGTAGACTCGATCCACGAAGCTGATGGGAACCTAAAAGAGAAGTCAAACGAGTCACCGTATTTCCATAAAAAAGGTTGTATGTTATTTCCAGGAATTCAGAATGCATCTGTTTGTTGACAACCACCTAAATGCACCTTAGGTTGGGTATCCCTTAATGCAATAAAAAAACAAAAAAAACTTCAGAATATTATTATGTGAACTAATGTGACTTGCCAACAAATGATATGCATTTTGTCAAATTTCAGTCTATTTCAATGGTCAACATTGAAAATAGTTCTCTGTTATGATACATATTTGCTTCGCAGGCATCATGTTATGGCATCCACATAGACAGACTGTAGTCAAACTACTCATGATCATTGCATGGTCTATTAGTGGAAAATTGATACTGCAGTCAAGCAATTAAATAAAATCAGTAAAATGTATTGGCTGAGGATTTGGCACAGTGTATAACATCTTGCCTAGAGACCCACTTGGATTTTACCATTCATGACCGGGATTTGAACCCAAATTCTCTGTGTTCAAAGGCGGTGGTGTTACCCACTCATCAAGCCATCGCATCTTTTGAGCTGCGGCAAAGCTATCCGATTAGGCCTACTGGATGGAATAATCAAACCCTACAATCAATTATAAAAAGATTTAACAGTGACAGCCCTAGCGAGATTCAAGTGAGTATCAGCATTTTTGTCCATGTGTGCCTAATAAACATTTGAATCATATTTTTGTTCCCCAATGCATTTAGTTTAACCCTCTACGGACAGACCCCCGATAGGAAACATGTTTCCTCGGCCTGGTTTGAAGTGAACGACTTACCTCTCCAACAGTATAGTTGAGCTGTCTGGCTCGGACGATCATCTCCATTTGAAAAACGTAACCTTTGGACACGCAGCGCTCAACCAGACTCTCGAGGACTTTCTTCTTGTACAATCTGATGTACCGGAGAAAAAACGCTTAGGTGTGTCACAGGACATGATCTAACATCCGTTAATCGGGCTGAAAAGGATTATTTATTTAGTGAAAATAATGTATGTTTGTTAATTTATCTATGCCAGCGACATATAGTGACAGGCAGAGCAATGAATTGCTAATCCACTAGATGGCAGCAGAAGGTATTATACACAATTAACTTGAGCATCCTTTTTTGGGACATTTTTTTGGGTGGTGTAGCATGTAATTTTTCAAATGTAAAATATGTACCTTGGATCATTAGAGGTTGTAATAATAGTGTAATATTAGACACCCGTGGGAGGTACAACCTATGATGTACATATTTTTAAATGAAGAGAGTCCTGTGAATTTGTTTGGGACACATTGCATCGTACCTGAAGCTTCCCGTGAGGTCTGAGGCACCGGGCCTCAACAGCACTTGCGTCAGAAAGTTGGCGCCCCGGCTGAGTGTGAGACAGAAAAGAGATAATGAAATGACAGCGCTTCCCTATTTGTGCACTGTCAATGTTCCCATCTTGTCACTTAATTTTCTCACCTGATGAGTTTCCTGCGCAGGTCCCACCCGTAGACACCTCCGTTGCCTCTGTATCGAGTACCTGACACCAAATCGTAATCACCTTCCTTCTGCTTCCTGAGCAACGAGACAAAAGCAAAACAGGATTTCTCTTGTAGAGATGAAACTTTGAATGGCTTATATAGCATGTTACAAGTGTTGGTAAAGAACCCATTAAGACGGACGAATTTGCATTATAATTAAGGTCACAGAATGGGCCCTCATAATGAGGAGCGGGTAAAATGCTAAATTGCTAACTCTTAGCACGTAAACCAGACTCATGCCCAGATACTCACACGCAGACTAACCAGCCAACCAAACCATCAGTCCCTGACATCACTCACTTAGGCCAATCCCTTAAAGACACACATCCAACACAACAATACTACAGTATGCACAATAATTATATGTAGAAAACCAGTTTATTTCTTTTACATTCTCATTCGTTATGGTTTATCATATTTTACACAAAAACTATATGGTGGATTTTTTTCATTATTAATAAAAACATGGTGGTCCCTTGACCTTGAGCAGATTTTAACAGCTGAAAATGTGAAGAAAAAAAATAAATACTTACGCAATGAATTCTGGGATGAATTTGGGCTGAGATTTAAAAAAAAGGACAAAGCACATTCACCTTTTGTGAACTATTTCATTCTAATTGACAGTAGTAGACTATAGTAGGCTGTACTCACATGATGGGAGAGATCAGCATCCATTATGAAGATGAAATTCCCCGTTGCGTGCTTCATGCCATGAATATATGCAGTACCTTTATATTTTTTGGGGTGGGGAAAAGAAACAAGTGTCTATTAATGTAACACACATCAATGCCTTTTCTTTTTAAACCACTTTTGAACTCACCCAGGCCTAACTTCGTTGCTCGTGGCCGAAGAAGCTTATTAAGATGAAAACACATTGTATGTTAATATACTACGCGTCAAACTACAATTTATATATGCAAAACAACAATAAAATGTTACAAGAACAACTTACAATTTTGTCGTGGCCATATATTTTTTGGAGCAGTTTTGCCACCTCCAATGTCCCATCGGGGCTTCCGTCGTCAATGACGATAATCTCGTATTTGAAACCACTGAAAATACAAGTTTGAAAAAGTCCAGCAAACCACAGTACCTTAACATTTAATGTATAAACGAAATAGTCTCAACCTAATTACATAAAAACGAATGGCCCAGCTAGGTTAAAGTGACACCTCATCACTGAGTCGTTTAGCACTGAGTCCTAGCCGAGCAGCTCTGCTGGTTCGCTGGAACTCACCTTTCTTCGAAATATTTCACCAAAAGCCACACAATCAAAGGGAGATTTTCCCTTTCGTTATAGGTGGGCAACAGCACCGAATATTTATCCCCATCCTTTGGCTTTGCTTGTAAAGTCTTCCTGGCTGACATGGTGACGTCCAAGTCGCTACCGTCACGCCGTCACCCCACTCACGGCTACTAAAAGTAAGCTATGCTCAACGACGTGTCAAATCACTTCCGGTTTAGTAATTTCAGAATAATTTTTTTTGAAGTGCATTTGAACAACTCAAAAATGTTTTTTATTGTTCAAATAAAACACGTAACAAAACATCTTATACTTAGGAATATCTTCCAGATTGTTTTATGTTTGTTTGTTTGTTTTGAAAGAGAGCGATATTAAGGTTATAATTTCAGAAGGAAGCTAAAAAAAAAAAACAATTGGTTGGGAATGAGCCAATCAAGGGCAAAAAGCGTTTCTGTCTGGGGTGTAAAAATATGGAACAGACTAAATAGGGAACTACAACAATGTCCATAATATTCAATCAGTAAATTAAAAAAAGAAAAAAAAACTATGAGCCGATGGCGGAGGCACGTGGTGGCCAGCCACCCCCTCGCCGGCCACCCCCCCTGGATCCTTGATATTCAGCAAAATTGTCAATGCCTACTAAATAATTGATATCTCAGCTCCTGAAGCAGATAGAAACATAATTCCAAAACATTTCAGATCTTACACATGTGGCGTTCACATAAACCTAAATTCTAAACCTTCAATATATATATAAATATATATATTTTACAACAAAAAAACAACTGTGTCGCATCTGCTTGTTGCATCAGTTTGAACATGACCTATCAAAATAGTAAACAATTTAAATCCATTAAAACAACAGCACTATGTAAATAAAGTGGCAAAAACACTGGTCTCCTCTTGGGATACTCTGAATAACAACAGAAGGGCACATTTGCATTTGGTAGCCAAATTTAAAAGTATTCATGGTTTTATGAATCAATATATTGTTTGCTTTTTAAACCCAGTCCTACTTCTAACTCTGCGTTTGATTTTTTTTTTTTTTACTTAGTATTTTATGGATTTAATTTTGTCCCCCCCCCCCCCCTCCTTAGTTACTGCATATGCTGTATTCTTATTTCGATGCATGTTGAAGAAACATGACAAAAACAACAACCCCAAGCCCAAAATAATGAATATACAGTGACAATGGCTGAAAAAAATGTGTATTATCAGCAAGAATACTTACAAAATGAACACAAATATTTCCTTAAATGAATAAATGCACACACTCAATAATTAACAATATACATATCATACACAACATACTCACAGTCATTTTTGCCATGGATCATAATAATATAAACCTTACACCATGGCCTATGTATTAACATTGTTTTTGAGGCAGTTTAGGTTAGAATTGAAACTCAAACGAGAGGAAATGTAAGACATCTGGTTACAACACAGTGCATGATGACTATATAAACATAATTAGAAAAGGTATCAGTGCGAATATGGCTTATAAAATAGCACCTAACAGAGCCAAGTGGAAAGCGCTCACTGAAGCGGTTGCTGGAAAACTCTTAATACTTATCAAAATGATAACACTTAAACATCGTATCCTTAGAAAAATGCTGGTTCCTCAGAACAGTGTGACATCACAGGCCTTTCCTCCTCTTCCTTCTTCTGCGTTGCGTTCTCCTACGATGACTGATGCTTGAGAGCGCTGCGTCAATTTAAGCGTGATACTGCCATGCACTGTACTCCGGAAGCATTGTCAATGTAAACCGGCGCACTCTTATGATGTCATCACAACTTGCTATTTCAAGCATCCACTCAAGGCTGGTAGCCGTAATAACTGTCTTCTGGAGAGGGACAGAAAAACACAAGTTAGTACAAGACTTATTATGAACAATAGATGATAACAAAAGTGTCTGTCCAGACGGCTTTGTACAATATAGCTAAATCAATAAAATGGTAACAATAATGATAAAAATAAAGTAGTAGTAAATGTAAACTAGCAAAATGAGCTGTTTATTGTTCATTTTTTTAATGCAAGATAACATGATGACCGCTTAAGAGTTCCCGTTTGACCGCGGAACAGAATATCGCTCCATTCTTTTTGGTGGCATAATGGTTAGCACGTTCAAGAACGCTAACCCGTTTGCTGAGGAACTCTTTGGCAGCCGCCACTGCTGTCACACGTTCCGGTTGGTCCGACCTCTCCCGGCTGGCCAGGAGTTCCGTCAATCCCCGGCGGGCCCGGCTTTCCATTTTCTCCTTTGCGCCCCGAGGTTCCAATCTTGGACTCGCCTGGGGAACCTGTGGATACATGGACAATAAATACACACATGCATTGCAAGATGTTGGAAAGTGCACGGATACGTTTTATTGATTAGTTCTATACGGCATTAATATCACTTGGGGGTCAGCAAATTAATTTACAACTTCCTCCCGCATTCGAAAAGCAAGAATGCGAATAGAAGACTAAATTGTCCTTAAGTGTGGATGCTTGTTTGTCGACCAAGGGGTTTGTAGGAAAGGTACCTGCATGGCCTCTGACCCCTGGGGGCCCCTGTACATTAGCCCCAGCATCACCTTTTCCCCCTGGCAGCCCTGACCTTCCTGCAGAGGAGACAAATGGTCAGGAAAATACATACTGTAACTTTTACTGCACATTCTGACCAACTCAAGAAGAAGTTGACATCTTAATCAGAACCTTGACCCCTGACCTTGTTCTCCAGGATAGCCAGGCTTGCCAGGTCTCCCTCGGGGGCCAATATTTCCCTGGTTTCCCCTGGAGCCCGGCGGACCCCTGGGACCCGGTATCCCCGGCTCCCCTGGAGGCCCCGCAGGCTCCTCCGCAGGAGCTGGCTTCCGCCTCATGTCATCGATGAACAAATCCAACTTCCTCACCTCCTCTGACAAATGAACACAGATTCAAATTAAGTCATGCTCACGCTGGATATGGAAAAAGTCTTCTGGAAAAATATTATCCTATAACAGTGGAACCTGTTATGGCTTAAAAAAAAAAGGTTGTTGTTTTTTTCATAAAAAAACAAGTGGAGACAAATAATGCATTTCCCCCCAAATTTAAAGCCGTTCTCAAGCAAGCTTTTGTCAAAATACCCCAAAATCAAGAATTACATCTTATTTTACACATCCTTTTTTTTTCTGGAGAGCTCAGTATTGTTCATTCTGTAATTTTACACATCTTTTTTAAAGCCATACTGAAATTAGCCTGTTTTGGTCCTGCCTCATGAAAATGATGCACCGCTCACCCCGCCCCCTTCACTGCAGGGCCAGCAAGTTTTGTTACCATGACAACCACAGCGGACCTACATGAGCTACGAAAGCGGAAGCCCAGCGTTTGAAGAAAAAAAGTGAACGCCCATACAAGCATCGATTGTATTTTCCCTCGTAGAGGCAGCACTTCATCACCAAGTCACTAATTTACATTTGTCAATAAGTGTGCGGATCAGTGCCCGACTGGCCAGTTTGAACTCAGTTTTGTGCAACTTCAGACGCATGTACAGTATTTCCAGAAAAAAAAATGGTGGGATTCAGAAATTCTAATTTAGGTTCCACTGCCCATTATCATTGATATTATGGTTTTTATATTATCATTATAGCATTGCTTTCAAAGAGCTCATACTGTGAACAAGTTGTTCACACGCCTCTGTGACAAGCTGGAAGATCACGGCCATGGACTGAGGTTCCCCCTGTAAAACATGTTAAAAAAAAATCAACTGTTTTACATGGCTTTTACATTTACTGTACATGCAAAAATGCCATAAATAATACAACTCTCATTTTTTTTTAGTACTGGTTAACGGGCAAAATTAGAATACAGTGAACCTCCACATGTTCATAGATTTATTTCCGGCACCTATCCTCCTTCTTTAGTTGCTGTTTTTATGCTCAAGCCAAAGCCATGTCTAATACAAAATATTGCTTTGTTGCCATTTGGTGGCATCTTACTGCCATATAGCTATGTTGAACTGGGGCTTATGACTTTGTATAATAGGGGGAAAAAATGCATTACTGCCATCTTGTGGCATCTAAAGGCAATTACAAACTTTTCCCGTGAGTGTCAATTACTGGAGTCAAGTTCACTGTATAACAATGAAAAAATTCCAAAGATCATCAGAAGGCTGTTGAAAGTAAACCCACCTTCGCTCCTTGTTCCCCTTTACTCCCAGAAAGACCCTGTAAGACCAAATATATATGCACACGTATAAATATTAAAAGAACCCAATGACATCTTTGACTGATTTTGCTGTTTGTTCCTTTGTTCTTACCGTAGGCCCGTTAGCTCCGGTGTAGCCTCTCTCTCCAGTGGGTCCCGGGTGTCCTGGCATGCCTTGAAAGCCCTGAAAGTATATTAAAATAAGTCATAATAGAAAGGGATTAAGGATGAAGGAGGAAGAAGTCAGGCCATTTCATCAAACGAAAGCTGAATGGAAAGTGAAATCTGTCAGGGTTGCAGGAGCTAACATGGAGCAGAAGGCGGATTACACAATACACAAAAAAAGAAAACTTTTTTTCCACGTTAACTCTTTCACTGCCATGGACGTTAAAAGACATCAAGTAAAAACCTACGGAGGGCCGCCAATGATGTTAAAAGACGTCATCCAATTTAAAAAAAAAAAAAAAATTGAAACGGGTGGAGGAAAGCCTTGCCCAGCTGTGGTGAAAGTTTCAAGCAGATCTAGTTAGCCTAATGACTATTTTTGGCCCCTAGATGGCAGCAATGACTCTCTTTTGACAAGATTGGGTAGGCGTCAGTAGAAGACTTGAGGCGGAGCTAGAGGGGACAATGGCTGGGGAAGGGAAGAGAACATGGCGACCGGTTGCAAGCAGCTCACGCTAGAGCATTTTTTTTCAAAGACAAAAAGCATCGACCAACGCTAAAGAGCACATTGATGACGACGATGATCATCATCGATGATGATGATGGTGACTCCGAGGTTGACGCCGAAGTTGGAAGCGCTGACGCGGCGGCTATGACGACGTCATAAAGGTTCACGGGCTAGCGATGCTAACACCGGAAAACGCGGAGCACAACCGAGCACGCTCAGGCGGACGTTCAATCGGAGTGCCCCGAGTCCAATGCATATTCATCGGAGGAGTGGGTACAGTCTGCTACTTGCTATTCCCCGGAAAAAAAAGGCCGTCAAGAAAGTGTAACGTCTGCACGCGAAACGGACAATCGAAGTGAAACAAATCTGTCGTGCAAATCCTGCTGCGTCTCCTTGCACGCAGGGGAGTGTTACAAAAAGAAAAACTGTATTTGAAACATCCACATAATTGTAAATAGTACCACAGTTGCACACATTTGTAAATAGTTTGCGAAATTGTTTTGTCAAATTGTTACACCGTTGAATGAAAATAAACGTATTTTGCAATCTAAAAACACTTTTTCATTGTTGGTGGTGGTGTATTACAGAAGTAAAGCAGCTTAGGTGTTTGTGGCATCATTCATGGACAAAAAGAAGTGTACAATTCACTAGTGTGCATGAAATAACATCGTTTCACAAAAAGCTCTTTTTCTCCGCTTTTTGTTTCAAAACAGAGCATTTCGGTGAAACTAACCATTTTCTATTGTTGATTACTGAAGAACGGAATAAGGTAGAAACAAACTTTTTTTTTCTGATGAAAGATGAGATCTTTCATTTGGTAGTATGTGTGTTTCCATAGCCCAAACACAACATTTTCTGTGGACCTTGAAAGATCAGTCAAAATGCTTAAATCGGCTGGCACTGGCGACATCCCGTTTCTGAAAACGTCTGGCAGTCAAAGAGTTAATATTCATGACTTCATTATTATGCGCATATAATCACAGAACATTCAATAATTCTGTTGTAGGCCAACTATGGAATCAAAATGCACACATACTCATCATGTACCGACACAACCTCTTAACAAAGTAAAACTCGAACTCACCCTTGATCCAGTGGGGCCAGGGGGACCCATGTTGCCTTCGGTACCACGGATGCCCTGCGAGACAGCAACGTGAGGACATGAAGAAGTGCAACATTCACTGTTTTGTTACCGGTCATCTCACCAGGGGGCCTGGCGGACCCACTTCCCCTTTTGGGCCTGGAGGGCCTGGTACACCCTACACATATATGACAAACAAGATAACAACACGTGAGTGGGAACTGATGCTTTCAGGCTTTTAGGCATATTGACAGTTGTGTGATATCACCTGAAGTCCAACTCTTCCAGGATCTCCCTTTTCTCCGCTTTCGCCAGGTGGGCCCTAAGAGGAGGAACATGCTTGATTGATTGCCTGCCCACCCATCAAGTGTGAAATTGCAACAACATATTTCATCTTGTATGCATGCAACAGACTAAAGTTGCAGTTTTTTTTTGTGTGTGTATTTTGTCCAAAGCATGTCATAGAAATGCTGTTAAAACATCTGAGAATTATTTTCAATTGTGAAATTTGATTTTATGCTTTTTATGTGGCCTGGCTGAAATTGATTTTTTTTTAGGCTAATGCCAACTCTGATATATGCTCGGGAGATCAGAAAACCTATTAATCAGCTGATTATTTTTTAAAAATGAGTAAAATAACTTCTTCATTGGTCTTTAAACATTTACAAAAACAAAGATATGAATTACAGGCAGTACAATTTATTGTTTTAGAACACTTTGTTCTTTAGTATTTGTTTAACTTTACATGCAAAATAGAATGAACTGATGACTGTAGCTTTAGGCCATAAATGTATGCAGTATTAAGTAACGTAAGGCTTGAAGTTACTGGCAAAACAGGATTAATTCATTATGCCCTTTAATGTTAAATACCATTTTTTTCAACAAATAAAAACCAGAGACGCTTTTCTCACATGTCGAAGCATCAGCTTTGACAGTTGCATTTGAAATATATTAACTCATTCACTGCCATTGACAGTTATAGACGTCAAAAATTCATTTTAACTATTTTTATTAGTTAAAATTTAAATTAAAAAAATTATATTTTTGTTAACAAGAGTATGAAAACGTAGATTTTTTTTTTGTACATTTAGAACAGCTATAAAATTTGTGATTAACTAGTGAAGTTTTAAAAAATATATATATATATTTTTTAAATTTTCAATAATGTTTTTTTCTTAAAAAAAACATTATTGAAAATTAAAAAAAAAAAAAATTTAAGAAAAGGTTATTAAAAATTAGGGGCATAAGGCGATTAAAATTTGTAATCGTAATTATTCACATGACTTCACTAGTTAACTAGTGAATTTTTTTTTTTTTAAATTTTCAATAATGTTTTTTTTTAAAGAAAAAATTATAAAAAATTAGGGGCGTCGGGCGATTACAATTTTTAAACGTAATTAATCGCATGACTTCACTAGTCTAGGTTTTTAATCTAGGTTTTTTAATCTAGGTTTTTATACTTTTGTTAACAAAAGTGGGAAAACAATTGTAAACTAGAAACAGTTCAAATGAATTTTTGACGTCTATAGCCGTCAATGGCAGTGAATGAGTTAAGGAGCCAATTTTAACACTAATAATGCACAATAAACATGAATAGAAAACTAATCAACATATTATATACTGTATGACACCGCATCTTAATGGACATATGAAGACATATGTAATTCACACAGAACAATTATCTGTCCTTTACTTGCTGTCCATACATACTGAACAGCGTTTACTGTTTCATTAGAAAGTAAGAATACTGTATATCGGCAAATCTCCGGCAAACTATTATTATTTTGAAAAGGCCTAATATTGGCTGATATAATTTGCCAGCCAATTAATCGGTTGGGCCCTAGACTTTTTTTCTTTAAGGTACAGTCCGTATAGTAGCTATGACAAGGACGGTTACTCACTACTTTCCCCTGCACAGCCATCCCCTGAGGCCCTCGGCTGCCCACCGCTCCAAGACTGCCCTCAAGTCCAGCTTTTCCTGGAGGACCCATCTCACCCTGCAGCACAAAAACAATATTTCATTGTTTCAAAGATGAATGTACGTTTGCGTAAATAGTTCTATTTCATTTGCATATGTGGCTACCAATATGACCTTGTATGACATGAACTCCTGAAAGTTTGAAGAAGGAACAGGTAAGACAGTTCTGGCATGTTTGCTTTTGTTTTCAATGAAAACTGCCTCACTTCATTTACCTTGTGGCCTTGTTCACCCTTTTCACCTTTATCACCACGGGGACCAGGCTTGCCCTGGGAGCAAAGAAATACTACAATAACTTGGATTGCTCACATTCTCCGCATTTATTCACATTTCTGGTGAAGCCATACCGTCGGACCGAGGGAACCGGCAGCTCCCGGGACGTCCGAGGAGCAGGAGCACGAATAGGCCAGAGAAGGACAACTTTCATCGTCTCGCTGAGGCAAACAGACATCAACGAGCCAAATCATCTCAACTATATCAGGAAGAACTGAACTGGTGGTGGTTTAACCCTGGAGAACCCACGGGGTCAAATTTGGCCCCAATAAATTCTGTTACTCAAATAACAAAGATAAAAAAATTTTTTTTTTACAAATTTAACTTCAAAAGTCCAGAGTGCCACTTCTGACCCCTGCATGGGGCCATCTAGTGGATGAATATTGCACTTACATGAGCCAGAGTGGTGGTGACAAGATGGCTGGCAACATGCCAATTTTGTTGAGCTGGAAATCAATCCAAACAAAACCATCTTCTCAGCAAACCACCAGATGGTAAAATTGTTTTTTTTTTGTTAAACTATTTCATATCATGTTGCAGAATGCCTAGGAGTATGTTTTTTATATATATTTTGATAAATTAGCAACTCTGAGCTAGTTAAAAAAAAAAGGGTTAAAATTGAAAAAACATATATTTTGGTGTTCAGTGAACTTATAGCAGTCATTTAATGTATAATTCACAATTTTCCAAAGAAGAAAAGGGTTCTTGGGTTCTCCAGGGTTAAATGACAGAAGGATGACTGACCACTCCAGGCAGGTCGCAGCAGGTGTCCTCTGTAGCCCACGTTGTGTTACACACGATCTCAAACGACTGCAACTGCAACTGGAGACAAGGCACGCAAAATAATATTCAGGAAGTGGATATGCGTCATGTTACATCTCGAATAAGCTGAAAGAAAAAAGTACCGCAGCGGAGCCGCTTTTGGGTCCTCTGGTCCTCGTCAGCTTCCCCAGCATCTCAAAGCCGTCCGTAGGCAGGTTGCCAAGTGGGCGGGCGGGCCTCTCACCCACGCGCTGGCAATCCACCGACAAGGAGACGCCAACCTGGCTGACGGACAGGTGCACCTGCCAATCATGTAGAAATGCTTACGTTATTTTTCATTTCGATAAGAACATTTTCTTGCATTCAAAGGCAGCATGAGAATTGAGAACCCTAACTGAGGTGTGTCGTTTGGCACCAAAAACTCAGTCCTGGATTTTTCAAATCATCATCACACGTAAAGTGGACAAACTATGAAAAAAAAAAAGTCTTTTTAATGTTTGTATACAAATAGTGGGGTCTGTCGAGTGCCTGTCTACCCTTCAATGAAGAAATGAAACAGCCAAATCAATCTTTCTGAAAATGTGTGTGAGTGTGGCATTGTGAACTTTGACCCCTGTTAAAATGAACAACCCCCACACAGAGTTTTGAGCTCGGCTGGCCAAAGTTCTAAAGTGAAAGAATGTCAATGCCGAAAGGCAAGCAATGCTGCATTATGGGCACGATTAGCATTCATGCTTGTATAAGTTTGTAATAAGTTTTTGTGTATGTGTTTGCCGATGCCATGCGGCACACCACAAAATTAACTGACAAGTGTATTTTGGTGGCTTTACGCACCAGCGGTAGGCAATGAAATCTCTAAGGTCACTTCCGCCAATCCACGTGAATGATACCCGAGCTTGAGAACTGGACCAATCATTTATTTACTTTATCACCGTTTCCTGCAATTTCATCACAACCAAAAGCTCAGACACATCTGGACCTAAAAAAGGCAAATTTCCCCCAACGGCAAGAAATGTTGTGCAAACTACGTCTATATTCTTGATTCTTGGGGTATTTTCACCTGACACCTGGAAATTGTTTGAAATTGTGAAAAAATCCAGAACACCGTTCGTCACATTTATATAAGCTTTTGCTCACCTTGTGAAAGCTACCGTAGAACAGCCTGTGGACCTGCGGCTGGTCAAAGGTCAACTCTTGCACTTCGCCTCGGTAATCCAGACTTAAATACACCAGCCGCTTGGTCGAGGCTAGTTTGAAAGGGGAAAAAAACACTATTATGAAACAGTGAACATCTTACTTTTTTCCAAAGATGGTGTGGGTTGCAGGAAAGCATACAAGGTGATGTTGGAATATCTTTTTGCATACTGTTGTATCTTAACCCTGGAGAACCCAAGAACCCTTTTCTTCTTTGGAAAATTATGAATTATACATTAAATGACTGCCATAAATTCACTGAACACCAAAATATATGTTTTTCCAATTTTAACCTTTTTTTTTTAACTAGCTCAGAGTTGCTAATTTATCAAAATATATATAAAAAACATTTGATGGTTTGCTGAGAAGATGGTTTTGTTTGGATTGATTTCCAGCTCAACAAAACAGCATGTTGCCAGCCATCTTGTCACCACCACTCTGGCTCATGTAAGTGCAATATTCATCCACTAGATGGCCCCATGCAGGGGTCAGAAGTGGCACTCTGGACTTTTGAAGTTATTTTGTAAAAAAAAAAAAAGGTCTTTGTTATTTGAGTAACAGAATTTATAGGGGCCAAATTTGACCCCATGGGTTCTCTGGGGTTAAATTAAAAACTTATTGGTTAGAGTTTGGTCATGTGTGCATAAAAAAAAAATGTCGTTATTAGATTAGTTACAATGCTTTCATGACCTCCCATGTTTCAAAGCACCACGATGTAAAAAAAAAAAAAAACTCCTCTCAAAAATAGTGAACCTCAATAATTGTCATTGCTAATGATTATATGTGTCCTAGTGTTTTTTTTTTGTGCAGTCTCATGACAGAACTCACGGTCCAAGACCACTCCCATCTTGGGCTGGAAGTCATTATCTGTGAGCTGCCAGAGGGCGAAGGGCTCTGTGGGCGTTTCCTGCAGCAGGCGGAACGCGATGCTGATGGTGTGCTCGGGAGAGAAGCCCACGGGATGGATAAACCTGACCAAAAAAAAAAAAATCAGGAATGGACTAAAAACCCGGAACAGTTTGAGAAACTCTAGTGGCAGCGGATATACAGAAGAGGAAGATGGCGTCTCACTTGGTGCTTTGTGTCAACTGGATGTCTTTGTACAAAGTGTAGGCGGGAAGCGTGTTGAAGACAAAAGGCTCTGCGGCGACCCCGTCCACAGACGAGTGGGCTTTCGGAGTGAGGCCGAACGCTTCCATCATGTCAAAGCCTGGACGTGCACACGTAATTCAGCGAGGTGGCGGACTTCTTTTCAAGGCGTGTTTTGATGGCAGCATGTCTTACCTTTAACAATGCTGTTTCTGACGGTGACTTCAGGACAAACTATGACAAAAGAGGGCAACGGGGTTAATAAATGATCCATCTGTTAACCTCAATATTGAGACATTATTTGCAGACATTAAAACATATTTTTTAAAAATTGGGACATAAAAGACAGATTAAGCCATCAATAATGGCTCACCTTCATTATGAATTTGGTACAGTCGAGGGTTGACAGGAATTTTTGCTGGGGCCTGAGCTGTAAAAAGAAAAGGGGGAGAAAGCTACAATGTTCAACCATCAAGTATGAATGTCAATGTAATTCTGGTTACTTAATTCTGTTAGCGAGAGCCAATACATCGTGATAACTTACATTGATGTGTCTGCATTTGGCAATTTATTATTACATTATATTATTAGTATGGGATTTTTTTTTAATGGGCTTTAAGTGAACTGATGAATACTCGCACGCACGCACGCACACACACACGCAAAAAAAAAGTGTATATATATATGTGTGTATATGTATATATATTAAAAAAAAATAAATAAATAAATAAAGGAGAAAAAAAACTTTTTTTTTAAAAATTAAAAAAATAAAAAAGGAGAGCAATGATGATGTCAAATCGAATGAACAATACTGAGCTCTCCTTAAAAAAAAGTAAAAGGAAAAAAAAAAAGTATGAATGTCAAACGTGTTATCTTAAAATCAACTCAAAAATGCACACTACTGAAATGCTCTCACACACAGTAAACAACCACCGGTCCGAAGGCCATTTGCTAGCAGGTCACACCCAAAAAAATTACAATCCCGATCGAGAATGTTCTGATTGGAAATATATGTATAAATAATGAATGAAAATTCTTCAGTACTGTTTGATAGCATTTTCAGACGAGCGTGTGAGAGTAGTTCCGAGTGTGCGAGAACGTTCCAGTAATGTCTTAGGTCCGTCCAATTAATCAGTCGGACAATTTAATGGACTCATATTGAAGCTTTTAAAGGGATACTTGACTCACTGAGCCCTTTTCAGCAGTAAAAAGTTGATATTTTGTCCAGAATTAATTTGATAACTTTATTATTTTTCATGTACAATTAATACCTTCGAAAACACATTTTTCCACTTGCTGTCGACTGAAGATGACATCACCTGTGCTGAGGAAATAGGTAACGACCATTAGCAGCTCACCTGTTTTGTGGGTTCGGTCAGCAAACTGAGCCACGCCATCCCAGTCAACAGCAAGTGGCAAAATTTGTTTTTAAAGGTATTAATTCTTCATGAAAATAATGAGGTTATAGACAAAATATTATCTTCTTACTGTTGAAAATGGCTCAATGAGTCAAGTAGCCCTTTAAAATGGACAAAAATCTGCAGATTTTCCAGATGAAAAAAAAAAACTTATTAGAACATAAAACAAAGATAAAGACAATCAGCCCCCCCAACAATTGTTTTTTGACAATTGTTTACCGATTTCTACTAATTTTTTTCTTCTTTTTTTTTTTTACACATTACAACACAAAACAATGATAATTCTAATATTCTTTCCCAATTTTTTCTGATTTTTCTCTCTGTTGTAAAGTTAAGACAAAGTATTGTAAAGCAGTCAAATGTTCTGGCAGTAATTTATATCTTTACTTTGTAAGCATAAAAAAGGGGGGAAAAAGGTCAAATATCGGAATTCGCATCAGCCTTAAAAAAAATAAAAATCCATATCGTGCCTTATTGTCAGCGAATAATTTTTCAGTAGTGAATGATAACACAATTTTTTCATTTCAAACAACTACACCGTCAAAATAAAGGTAACATAAAAACGACATTTAAAAAAAAAAAGATTGTATTTTATTGCAATGTAGTGTGTGTTGCGTGTGAGGTAATCCTGAATTGTTCTTCATAGAGCTGAATCAAGGTCAAATATTTAGATTGAGAGCTCATCTACTACAGCTGCTATTGTGCTTAAATATATGGCAAAAACAGCATCATGAAGAACACGCGGCAGTTGTAGGTGTTAAGTGCGATCACCTCAGACCTGTTGGATGCAGAATGGAGACGGCAGCACCCTCTGCTGATCCCAGAATTGAGTGCACGCTGATGCGGTACAGCGTCTCCGCTTGTAGTCCGGTGAAACACTGAGTACTGCTGGACTCGTCCACTCTTTCTTCTATGCGCACTTTGTCTGCACACAAGAAACATATCAGGGAATCTGGTTAATTACATTGATGAAGAGTTTGAGGCAAAATATCAAACGATACGATTCCGCCAAAAATGACCTTTGACGGACTGAATGACAATACGGTAGCCGTCGACAACTGAGAGGGGTCTCCAAGAAACACAGATACTGGAGTGGTCTGACCGCACGACGCTCACGCTGCTTACTCGTAGACTGGCTGCAGCAACACAGAAAGAAAGCAAGAGAGACAGAGAGAGAATCAACGTAGGAAATGATCAGATGATAGCAATAAGTGGAGCAAAAATGAAGATTATGATGAAGACAACTAATTCAAGTTTATGCATTTTCTCCCAAATATTCTGACTGCCCAGGGAAAGAGAAACAATTCTATAGCATTTCAACAATGTTGCTGATTAAAATAACAATAATAATAATTTCATGAAATGTATTTGCTGTCCTGTGCAATTATTCTTCACACTCACACCTATTCTGTGTGCCTCACATGATAAAAAATCTTATTGTTGTAATTAGTCTTATTAACCCTAGCGCCCCCTAGTAGGGGTGTGAATTACTTGGTGATTCGATTCGTATCACGATTCATAGGTCACGATTCGATACCGATTAATCCCGATGCAAATCTATAAATTGATTATTGCGATTTTTTTTTTTTACTCAAATTTAGAAAATACTAATCAGTAAACTTGTACACTGTAAGATTTGTATGAAAATGTATTTATCTGAAACTTCAGACTTATAACTGAGCCACTGCATTTAACAAACAGGTTGCAGTCAGTTTCATGTCTTAATAGCACTGAAATAAAATATTAAGGCTTAATGTTCCATTAATATAACATTCTTCCATGCTTAATGTATGAATCCTAACCCTCAGTAAGTTTTGTTGAATATTCCCATAAAAAATTTATGTTTAAAAATCGATTCGGCCGCATATGGAATCGAATCGATTCGAGAATTGCGCGCTGTAATATCGCGATATATTGCCAAATCGATTTTTTTTCAAACACCCCTACTAAAATACATTACAAATGTGATCTGTGAGGTCAATCTCAAATGCTTTGGACTTTAACTTTGTGCTTATTTTGATTTTTTTTAAACAAAAAAAACTCATATTTTAAAAACATTTTCTAAGGACAATTAAGAATGATAAAATGTCAAAAGCCCAGCACAGTAATCGTTCATGACTTGATGTACAAATATCCTGCCGATATGGTGTGTCTGACTTACTGGTTTTGCCCTGTGCTGAACCACTGCCTCCTTCTTTATTGCGGTATTCAGCAGTGACCAGGATGCTGTATCGTGTGTCTGGCTGTAACGAGTCCAGCACCAGGTGCTTTTCGCCACCAGGGACCGACACCTGAACACAACAAAGGGCCTCTCAGATCCACCGAGCAAGTAAAGAAAGCGCCGATGCGAGGTGGCACTTACAGCGCTGTCCTGGTTCTCAGCTCCTGTCAGTGCACTGTAAGAGACACGATACTGCAAGACATGAGCATTGGGGGGAACCCAGCTGACCAGCATGCTGACTGGCGTCTCCTCGGAGACGGACACACTGGATGGACCCCCGCCAGAAACTACAGGGAAGAGACACCAAGCAAAGAAGGAATGCTGTTAATAGAGCAGGTAATTAATTAAATACCAATGACATGCCGCAAACAAAGCTGAAATTAGACATATTGTAACAAATTTACTTTGCTCCCAAAAACGTAGAAATGCGTTCTATTTTAACTCATTTACTGCCATTGACGGCTATAGACGTCAAAAATCTTTTAAACTATTTTTAGTAGTTTAACATTTTTTTCTCTTTTTTTAACAAGAGTATGAAAACCTAGGGAAAAAAATATAAATATAATCATATTTTAAACAGATATAAAATGTGTGATTAATCGTGAGTTAACTATTGAAGTCATGCGATTAATTACAATAAAAAAATAATAATCGTCTGACGCGATAAAAAATATATAAAAAATTTAGGCGTCAGGTGATTAAAATCTCTTATCGTAATGAATTGCATGATTTCACTAGTTGATCCACGATTAATCAAAAATTGTATATCTGTTCTAAATGTACAATTAAAACAAATCTAGGTTTTCATACTCTTGTTAACAAAAATGGGAAAAAATTTAAAACTAATAAAAATAGATCAAATTAATTTTTGGACGTCTATAGCCGTCAATGGCAGTGAATGAGTTAAATATTATCATGGTCACAAAAACTTATTTATGCTTTATGTTTTTTCATGCTAGAGCATACAGAAGGCTTTGATGCAGCCTCTGAACTGAAGAGAATGCTTGAAGTTATTAGAAAAACGGCCAGCAGGTGGCAGCAAAGTATAAGAGCTCAACAAGGACCATGTTGCAAAAAGCTCTTTTCCCCACTGTTTTAAACAGATTTGTGAATACTGATGAAACTTAGCTATATTCTAAAGCTAATTGCTGCAAAATAGAAACAGATGTAAGAAGAGACTCCAATCTTTCTTTTGGTAGCTTCCATGTTTTTATAGCAATAGAACAGAATATTCTGTGGGCCTTGCAAAATCAGTCAAAATCCAATGAATCCAATTTTTGCAATGTGTGTATTGCTGTAAGGTGGGACTCACGTGTACTATAACGTATAGCCACCGCTTCACTTTGAGCTCCATCTCCATACAGTGCAGAAAGAGAGATCTGGTATTCTTTGTCATCTTCCACCCCTTCCAGGATGACTCCTTCACTCTCTCCACTCACCGTCAGCTTCACAACACATGAAGGAAGACGCACGATTCGTTTTTGCATGTGAATGCAATTCGAATGCTTTGAAGTCCTTACCTGTCTCAAATCACCTCCACCTAGTGAGATCCACTTGATGAGGTAGGAGATGACGTCATCAGCAGCAGCCTCCCAACGTACGGTGATTTCACTGCCGGAGAAATTGGACACCCTCAAGTCTGAAGGGGAAGGCACTTTCACTGCGGGGGAGATAAACCAAAGGTATTTATCATATCGCTTGACCTGCAGGCCAGGTCAAAGGTACGAGTGTCTTACATGTGGTGATGTTACTGGTGAGGGCTGCAGAAAGGCCTTGTGGGTAGCGAGACTGGACCGACACCAGGTACCGGGACAGAGAGGACAGGCTCTGCACCAGCACCGAGTTCTGCCCGGTAACCTCCATCTGGAAAGGAAAAAATATGAAACTATAATTGTAATCAGAGTAGGAGTGCCTCTGCCGTTGCCGGGGCAACCGATTCCACAAGCGGCACTATTTAGCAATGATGGAAAAATGAAGCTTCATGAAGCGCTTGTGATATTTTTTGACTCCTCCAGATGGTGCTCTTGGTTTAAAGATAAAGGATCGTGCAATGGAAATTGATTACATTTCCACTGCATCTTCAAACTAAGATTGCCATCTAGAGGAGACAAAAATATCACAAGCGCTTCATGAAGCTTCATTTGTCCATCACTACTATTTAGGCATCGCAAAGACATCAAAATGTATGGAATGTGCATAAATGTCCAATTTATCAGATATCGGCTAGTGCAACATATGAATCGGAAAACTACTATAGAATTAATAATATTGCCTAAAATATGTTACATTGGAGGTGTGAAAAATGTGCGCTTATGAGGACGTTACCTGCTTGACTTCACTGCCATGGTTGGTGCTGTAAGTGATTCTATGCCCGGGGACATCGACGGCCCCGGGCACCCAGCTGACCCTCAGCATACTGTGGGTCACCACTGGAAAGCTGACACTCACGGGCGGGGGGAGAGGAACTAAACGGAGCAGGATGGAGGAGGAAGACGATGGGAATAAAAGTCATGCCGTTAAGTTTTGACAGTCCCGCTAAAAAGAGATATTACGGACTTTTAAGAAATCTCCTCAATTTCAATGCAAGCTACTTATGTTAAAGATACATTACAGTCGAGTGAAAGCGTGAAAGAGCAGAGTACAAGATTTTGCGGAGTCAGAAAAGAAAAAGCAGTAGACAATGAAATAAAGAGACGATGGCGTAATATTGCAGAAGGAATTTAAAAAAAAGTGGAGGGATCAGCCTTACGTGTAGTAGCGACAGCAGTGACCGGATCACTGGAATCTTCATCATAGAGAGCATAAAGCGTGACGGAGTAGTCCGTTGCGGGGTGTAAACCGCTCAACTCCAACATTGTCCGCTCCGCACCAAACTTTTCCTACGGTCATATTAAAAGAATAGAATTACAAGATACGTCATCTTGACTCAATTCTGAAGCATCACTATGCTTTTTGTCAGTAATTTACCAGCATTTGGTTTCATTTACTGTATTTATCAATGCAACCAAAAGTAGCTTATAATTTGGAGGGCAGGATTCAAAACAATATTTCCCATAGAATGGGACTCAATAATACGTAATAGTACAATTATGGTTAAGATGTTTATCACCTCAATACCGTTCCGGTTGTTAACCCTATAAAGCAAAAGGTCTCATATTAAATACCAGAGATTTTGATCCCTCTATTTCATGAGCATAATATTTTTCTTCCCATTAAAAACCTTGACGTATATTATCTGACACATGCATTGCACGGATAATCCATTAGAGGGCAGTATCACACAGCTGATGGCTTTTCCAGCGACTTTGCAAGATGGCCACAATTGAGAAAGGACAGACACCGATACTTATTAATTTAACTCATTCACTGCCATTGACAGCTGTAGACTTTTAAAAAATTCATTTGTACTATTTCTATTAGTTTAACATTTTTTTTCCATTTTTGTTAACAAGAGTATGAAAACCTAGATATTTTTTGTACATTTAGAACAGAGATAAAATTTGTGATTAATTGTGAGTTAACTAGTGAAGTCATGCGATTAATTACGATTACAAATTTTAATCACCTGATGGCCCTAATTTTTTATAATCTTTTCTTTTAAACAAAAAAAACATTTTATTTTTTTATTTTTAATAATCTTTTATTGTTTCAAAGAAAAGATTAATAAAAAATTAGGGGCGCCAGGCGATTACAATTTTTAATCGTAATTAATCGCATGACTTCACTAGATAACTCACGATTAATCGCAAATTTTATATCTGTTCTAATACAATAAAAAAAAAATCTAGGTTTTCGTACTCTTGTTAACAAAAATGGGAAGTGTTGAACTAATAGAAATAGTTCAAATGAATTTTTGACGTCTATAGCCGTCAATGGCAGTGAATGAGTTAATGGTGGGAAAATGTCTTTCTGATTTTTGGAAATACTGATATGTTTGATATGTCTGTTTATTATTATATTTTTGACAGTTATAATTATAAATGTACACATTTAAAGTATTGTGGCCGGATTTATCAAAAATGACAAAAAACAAAAGTTATATGTGGAAGTTAATTTAAAAACAAATAAAAATAAAATAAAAATTGTTTGTTCAAGAGGACCAATAAATCTATTTACAAAGAATCAAAATGTTCCCTCATATATTTCATGTTTCAGGCTTCCCAGGGTTAATTGCAATATTGTCGCTATTTAACTCTTAATGCCTTTTTAATACAGCGAGCTCCGGTTCTCACCTCCTTGGCGTCATCAGGCTCTCCTTGGTTGAGGGCTGAGTAGAGGATCAGGTACTCGGTAGCCCCGGGTGCGGCACCCCAGCTCACTTGCAGTGCGCTGTAAGAGGAGGGCGTCACCTCCAGGTTGGTCGGCATGGAGAGCGGTACTGAGAAAGGATTGGAGGTGAGGGCAGGAAAATACAGGATGAGGAAAATACAACATCACAACTCTGTATTTTTTTTCTCTATTTTGAACCTGATGTGTGCCTGGCCTTGTTCGGAAAGCAAAACGCGGAATCTCTTCAAATGACAAGCTCATATTCAAAGGAAAGACGGCGAAACCGATGGATTCATAATAACTTATTCTGTTTTCATAATGTCTGAGTAAACAATCTCCCTGAGACAAATACATATGCCAAGTACAATACGACATGAGCGGCATGAGTCTCACCTGTGGTCACAGTTCCCCTGAGTGCCAGGCCGACACTGTGTTCATAAACGGGGAAAATGGACACGTGATACAGTGTCTGTGAGGAGAGGCCTTGAAGCAGCACAGATGACTGTGAGCCAGACAACACCACCTTCAAGACGGAGACAAAAGTTACAGTCTGCCACAGACACAACTCGAAGATTGTTGAAATCATGGTAACAGTGTATTGGCGTGAACACAGAACGAGTTTTTATCAAATCTTTAATGTAACCAAACGGACATAGAAACTGTTAAAAAAAAATAGGGGTGTCAAAATTAGTGTGTTAATTTTGAATTAATTTAAAGTTCCTTTAAATACCACAAAAACAAATTTACGCGAATAATGACCACCCTGTACTGAGGGAATTTTGTCAAGTTGTATTTGATCATTTTAAAAATGTGCAGAATTTCACAAGTGACTTCATGTTAACTCTTTGACTGCCAGACGTTTTCAGAAAAGGGATGCCGTGGGTGCCAGCCGATTTTAAGCATTTTGACTGATCTTTCAAGGACCATAGAAAATTATGTGTTTGGACTATGGAAACACACATACTACCAAATGAAAGATTGGACTCTCATCTTTCATCAGAAAAAAAAGTTTGTTTCTACCTTATTCCGTTCTTCAGTAATCAACAATAGAAAATGGTTAGTTTCACCTCTGTTTTGAAACAAACGTCTTTTAACGTCTTTGGCACTCCTCCATAGGATTTTACTAAACATTATTTAACGTTTTTGGCAGTCAAAGAGTTAAAGATTAGATAGCTCTTAATGTGAAAAGAAAAATGCACTGAGCTGTCACCAATGTCTTACAAATGCAATGATGCCATCTTGTGGCAGAAAAATGACCTCAACACAAATCAATATCACACTGTTTTTTTACAGTACAGTACATCTTTTTAATTTTAACTCAATTTTATGAATTATTGTGAAATGACTATTAATGACTAAAAGAAGGCGCTATATTTCTATTAGTTCAACGTTTTTGTACACTTTTATGTTAACGAGAGTATGAAAACGATTTTATTGTACAGATAACAGATATCAAATTTGCGATTAATCATGAGTTAACTATTGAAGTCATGCGATTAATTACGATAAAAAAAAAAGAATCGCCTGACACCCCTAGTTAAAAACAAATAGTCCGTAGTGGGTTACTTTATTTATTGGAAGTTTCAAATGGAAAAATAACACGAGCAACAATTGAGGGTAGACTTTATTCACATTATAAAGCCTGTAAAAGCTGCCATTTTTATGACACGGAGCTGAAACAGAGGCGGGATACTGAATGTGTTTAAGGGAGGGAATGTGATAATAAATAAATAAAAATAAAATGAAAGAAAGATATCTAGTGTCCATAAAAAGTCCCATTCAAACTATGTGGTTGTATAAGCTTTTTCAAGGCAAGTTCATGGAATTAAATCATATTCGCTACAACAATGAGCGCTTCAAGTATGTTTAGAAGTACTGTACAGTTTATCTGGAGTAGTGTCGCAATTTGAACACCGGGTGGCGCACTGGGTGCCAGCCATGTAATGACGTACTTCACTGAGACAGGCAAAGAAGAAAGTCACGGCTGATGAATGGATTTTAGCATCGTGTACGGCCTGATTAAATATAAATGAAAGACTGATTGCTGATAATACTGCACAGATAACCAAACCCCAATGTCCGCTACAAGCACATACAGCGAACCCCTCCCAATATAAGACTATTTGCGGCGATCGAAGGCTTTTATCTGCCGTGATTGGGCAACGCAGTTACATGCTATGCTAACGGCCATAGTGAATGCAAGCTAATAGCACACTCGAGAGGGAAAAGTGAAAGTATGGAAAAGGTCTCGCGATACTCGTCGCGAAATCATGATGTTTGAGCAGTGCTAAATGCTAACGGTACCGTCTTCAGTCACCAAATGAATGTGGTTTTATAGCGCGTGCTGTCACGAGTCTGTGTGCACTCTTCCAATCGCAGTCAATTTCAGATCGCCATCCGATCGAATGGTACCGTACATTGAGTTCGCCCGACGCTGTTTTTAGTCGCCATTGGCGAGCTGGCGAACGCTAACGCCCAATTCATTGACTGCGGAATGGCCACGGTGCCTTTTCCCTACGGTCGCCGCACATACTGCAATTCACACCGTGTGCGTTGTGTGAGCTGTCCGTGTCCGTAAATCTGCACCGCCAGACCACAAGTTCACGGGGGTTCACGCTGGAGAGTTGAGTTCACGCGATAACAACCGTGCATATAGAGTCCTATTTGTATACAATAGCCACACTTACCTGTTGTAACATCGATATGCTTTTGGATAATATTTCTGTGACTTCTACCATGGCTCTTCTATCATGGGTAAGTACGTTTTATGTTTAACCCCTGGGCGTTATTTTATTTTGAAATGGCTTGGTCAGAACCAACAAAAAGCCAAAAAATGGTCAACTAACGCCCAGGTGTTAAATAGTGTTATTTTGTCATGTTTAATTTAATCTGAGTTCGTTTTTTTTTTGTCCTAAATGTTTGACTCATGTCATACTATGTAGTTACTAACTATAGGGAGGGAACCTAGCTAACTACTAGCTAGCTAGGTTCCCTCCCCCCAAAAACGAGTTTGCGGTTTTATTTTGAAATATACCGGATCTACCTTGATGCGGACGCTCGACTTCCTGTCCGGCTCGTGTAATTTCTTCAGCTTCATGAAAATCTGCAAGCGATCCGCATGCGGCGTCCGGAAAAAATTGAACGCTTGAGAAAACCTTTCGCAGGACTGCATCTCTTCCGCACCGCTTTGCAGCTGGTGTGAATTGACACGGATGCGTTCTATTCCTTGCGGCGGCCATACGGAAAACGCACCGCGTCCGTTCCGCAGTCAGTGTGAATTTTGCGTAAAGCTCAGCCATGACCAGACATTGGCTAATTGCTACAAAGACAGCTGTAGTACTGGAAAAGATTCTGACCTCCTGAGGACTTTGACCCTCCGCGCTGTGGTAGACCACCCTGTATTGCCGGACTGGCTTAGGAGGGTTAGTCCAGTGTAGCATCACTTCTCTGGAGCCCAGATTGGAGAAGCGGAGGTCAGTGGGACTCGGGTAAGAGATGGTCGGGTCGACTGTGGGCTCCGGTTCACTTTCTAGAAAACAAGATGTGTAGAAAAGCAAGTAGATAAATAGGTGGGTTACAGTAGCCCACATTTGCGATATGCATTTTCAAACATTTAGGGCTTTATTCCCGAAGACAGCTCACAAACGTAAAAACATTTTTTTCTTGATTTTTGTGTCTATTTATGCTTCCACAGTGTCGCACCTCTTGCGCGCTGATCTGAAAGGGAATGAAAGGAGTCACTTCCATTGGCTGGGAAGCAAGACGACTGTGTGCCCTTAAAGTTTAAAATGAAAAGTTTGTCTGACACAAATTTGGTCAACAATCTTTCCTTTTAAATATTCCAACAAGTTAACAAGCATTCACAGTAGAGCAAGTATCGCAAGATACATACAAACATGCAGACCAAAAACAATAATATCCTGGTCTCTTTTTGCAGACCACTCATACAAACATAGAAAATTGTGTAAATGTCATGAGTACTACATTACCCTTTATGACTCCGCGGTCCTCTATTCTCGTGCACAGGATGTGGACCAGTCGGGCCACCAGTTTGCTGAGCAGAGGGAAGTCGTTGACGTTGTAGGCATTCGAATCCACCGGTTCTGAAGCCACGTGCCTCAACTCGGCTTCATCTGCATTTTTAACACCTAAATGCAGAAAATAGATATAAAGTATAGTTTTGTATGATAGAGGATTATTAACTCATTCACTCCCAGCCATTTTCACTGAAGCAACCCCCTTCGCTCCAGACGGTTTTACTGGATTTTGACTGATTTTGCAAGGCCCACAGAATATTGTGTTTTATTGGTAAGAAAGATTAGTCTCTTCTTTCATCAGGAAAAATAAGTATATTTCTATCTGTTTCCGTTTTACAGCAATTAGCATTAGAATATAGCCAAGTTTCATCATTATTCACAAATCTGTTTAAAACAGTGGGGGAAAAGAGCTTTTTGCAACATGGCCCTGATCTCTGATACTCTGCTGCCACCTGCTGGCCGTTTTTGGAATAACTGCCCTTGCTTCAAGCGTTTTCTTCAGTTCAGAGGCTGCATCAGAACCTTTTCTATGCTCTAGCATTAAAAAAATAAAATAAAATAAAAACGTATAAATACGTCTTTGGGACCATGGTAATATTTATTAATAAAATTAGTGACAGTTTAAAATATCATATATCAATATATGTCATGACATGTCGAATCGGTAATTACCGAATGAACAAGACTGAGCTCTCTCAGAATTAAAAAAAAATAAAATAAAATAAAAGAACATATTTACACGTTTTTGGGAGCAAATGAGTTAAGCAAGATGCTGCATTCCAGAATTTATATGTAGATTGCCCAATTATTGCGTGAATAGGGACAAAAAAGCCATCCAATGACAATGCTCAAAAACTCCATGACCCCTTTTGTCACAAAAATGTAACAATTTCCGTCATAGATGATATGTTTTGCATCCAAATCACACCACCCCATCTTGGCTCATTAAAATCTCACCTACAGCGATGATCTCCACACCCGCATTCTTGAGTCGGTTTGCCGCCGCAATGGCGTCATCCTGCGATTTACCATCTGTCAAGAGCACAAGGAAGAAGGGCGTGTCCGACCTTGCGCCCGCTTCGGCCCTCATGTTCTCCTCCATGACGTGGAGCAGCGCTTGGCCTACAGAGAAATGCAAGAAATCCAATAAATACCTTCTGAACATTAGACAACAATACAGCTAGGTTGACTTCATGCCAGATATTACCTGTGAAAGTGTTTCCTCCTTTATATCTGAAATTCCTTACTGCTTCTACCAAATGGTCTTTGGTGGTGAAGTTGTTGAGCTGCCACTCTGTTCGCGGGTCTCCACTATATTGGCTAAGGCCTGAAAAAGCAACACAGGCTTCTTCTAAGTATGTTGGATCCAAACACATGTACCGAGCTTGTGCGCTTTTTTTCACCTTACATTTATGGCTGTTATTGGACATTTTTTCCGCCCTTTTTTTGCTGTCAATTTTCTGACATTTTTGTGCATATATATGGTGATTTGGGGGATTTCTTCTTTTGTTCTTTGACATTTTATAGTTACTTTTTAAATGTTTCCGCTTTTTTTTAAATACATTTTCAGATTTTTTTGGGCAATTTTGTGCACATTAGATGGCCATTTAGGGGATTTCTTCTGTAGTTTTTGGACATTATGTAGTTTTTCTTTTCTGCTTTTTTTTTTTTAAGAATTTTTTTGACAATTCAAAAGATATTTAAGGTATTTTGGGGGGATTTCTTTTTTTGTTTCTGGACATTTTATGGTTACTTTTTGAACATTTTCTTTTCTGCCTTTTTATTCAATTCTCAAACATTTTTGGCAATTTCAAGGATGGTAATTTTCTCTCTTGTTAATTTTTGGACATTTTTAGGTCATTAAAAAAAAAATTCTACTTTTCATCTCTCCTTTTCTGACAACTTAAAAATTTTGACTCTTGCATTTATTAAACATTTAATTATTGAATTTTTAATGTAAATCATTAAGGCATTTAAATAATATTTTATCTAAAAAATAAAACCAACTATGTTAAAAAAAACTATTTCTACTTTTTTTTTTTTTTTTTAAAGATCCACAGGAAGCCACAGGAGCGGAATTAAAGAGCCCCATGTGGCTCCAGAGCAGCAGGTTCCAGACCCCTGACCTAACCAATAGATACTTAGCCTCACCAATCTGAATGTGTTTCGGCCCGATGCGGAACGGTGTCATCAGTCCTTCCAAGAAGTCTCTGACCCGCCTGAAGTTGGTGCGTCCAATACTCCAGGAGCCGTCCACCAAAAACACGATGTCCGCTGCAGCATCGGTCTTGCACTCGAAAGGTTTTCTTGGAAACGGGCCTAGAAAAAGATGGTTCCCAAGAGTTTGACTCGTAGAAATGTTTTTCTGGGAGGTTCATGCTAGGATCTTGATATGCCGTATTACTGAGTACAGTACATTAAGTGCATATATTTAAACAGAGCACACGTATCAGCATGATGTGTACATGAACATCCGTGTAAACGCACGTCTCTTTGAGCTATGCGACGAGTGACGACACACGAGCCCGGCGGCCAAACAACATGGCTTTTCATTATCTTTTCCTGTTGTGTAAACACTGTCATCATGTCAGCGCACATTCTATTCTCAAGCCTCCTGTTCTCAAACCCATGATATCATAGCAGCCTTCTTTAAATGAATCTTTTGGATGTGATTTTGTCTATTTGATAACTTCATTATTTTTCATGTCGAATAAATACCTTTAAAAACACATTTGGCCACTTGCTGTCGACTGAATATGACATCAAGACCACTCACGGCTCGCCTGTTTTCTGGGTTTGGTCATGTGACGTTTGCAAACTGAGCCATGATTGGTTGCTCCCTGAGCCATGGGAAACTGTGATGTCATTTTTAGTCCACAGCAAGTGGAAAAACATGTTTTTAAGGGTATAAAGTGTACATGAAAAATAATAGACAAAATATTAACTTCTTACTGTATTGCTGAAAGGTGCCACGCGGTCACATATAGATCACTGCTTCCTTTTCACACAGAGATATCTCTATGCGAGATGTGAGTGTGTCACATTGAAAGGTAATGAGAGGAGCCACTCTGATTGGCGGCGAATGGAGTTGGCTGTGCTCACGCCCACAATGGCACAAACCTAGAAACCCACTTTTTTTCCTTTTCTTTTTTTTTTATATGCCAGCCTTTGCACGTCTGAAAATACCAAAACCCGGTCTAACCCACCTCTACACCTCTTGCACTACTCACAAAAATGGAGCCCTTAATGTTAAAAACCTACATCTATATATATTTGTTTGATGGTGGCAGTTCAGACTTTATAACAAATTATTCTACATGTTGTAACAATCCGCAGTATGACACCGAGCCACAAGGTGGCGCCTCCTTGTTTTTGTTATGCCTATGCAGCATTTTTTTGTTTGGCCATCAGTGTATTTGATGCCGTGGACTTGTACATGTAATCATGACACGTGGTAGCGCCAAGAAGGCTACTTTTTCCTATTAATAAAGTAAATCTGTGGTTTTCCAGGGTGACCGAGGTTACCTGTAACCGGCTGGGTTGGAAGGGGTGTCTTGTGTGGTTTCTCCTCTTTGCCCACTGTCGTTCCCTGTTGGTCCTTGATTTCCACCTTGGAGCGTTCCCGCTCTTTTTCTTTCTTCCTCTTCCTCTTCTCTTTGTTAGACTTGTCCTGGGGGTCATCCAGGGGTGGAGGGGCGGGTTCTATAGTTGGTGGCTCTGCCAGGGGGAGGTCATGGCACATTGCAGTATCGTTAATGATCGAGATCCTCAGAAGTCTGAAGAATGAATTTACCTGCATTCGTAGTGGCAAGAGTTGTGGTCAAAGGGTCTGGATACAGAACGGTAGGCTGAGCCAGCAGAGCCTCCGTGACATCATCCAGGTCTCCTGATCCAGACGCCCCTGGCAACAGCTTCCTCTTTTGACCGCTACGGACCATCTCCTCCTCCCGAAGACTGTCCACTAGATGACACAAAGGCTTCTTTTACACAGCGGTTCCAAGGAGAGGAATGTAGCTCAATCTTGTGAGTTATTACAGTGTCTAAATTAAAAACTTTCTTAATTAAGTGTTCCCTGACTTTTAAAACACTGGTGGTCAATGCGGGCGGCAAATGACTCCAGCTTTGATGGGTCATACATTGGACATCCCTGATTTACAGCAAACAAATAGCAGCTTTTGGCTCATTTCATAAATAAATAAATAAAAAGTAGTACAGGCAGCTCTGCTTATTTTTAGGTGATATTGGTCTGAAGACAAGGTCAACAACTTGCAAATTGAGGGGCAAACTTTAAAGCGGGAAACAATTGATATGGGCTTGAGATAATCACAAAGCCAAAGAGGGAGTCAAACAGCAGCGGTGAAAAAACTCCCAGACTTCCATCATTCATTCCAGCATGACAGCTAATGTTACAAGTTTTCGTGGTGAGGTGCTGAGGCCTGCCTGGACATGTGTGAGAGACGACACAGTAACCTACAACCGGTGGCGTGGTTCTCCAGCAGCCTACTGGCCTGCCGCTACGTTACATACCATGCATGCAGTCACAGTGATGCTCGGTACAACCTGAGAGATAGAATTCAACGCTCCGAATTTTTAATAGTCTTTTTTTTTTTTTATCGCGTCAGGCGATTACAATTTTTAATTATAATTAAACGCATGACTTCAATAGTTAACTCACGATTAATTATGAATTTTATATCTGTTCTAAATGCACAATAAAAAAATCTAGGTTTCCATACTCTTGTTAACAAAAGTGGGAAAAAATTTAAAACTAATAGAAATAGTTCAAATGAATTTTTGACGTCAATAGCCGTCAATGGCAGTTAATGAATTATATATTGCACTAAAATTAAGCATTTTCTTAAATAACTAAAACGAATAAAAACTAACAGAACCGAAACCGAGGACCCCCTAGTACCATAAACAGTAGTTCATCAGAACTAATTACGGTTCAAATGTTGTGTTTTGGTAAACTAAAAAATTCAGTTAAAATAAAGTTACAGTATTAATATCTCAGAACTGATTAGTTGACCCATTTTGTCCTTTTACCAGTCGCCCAACCCTTGAAATATCTGCCATCCACCTTGCTGCGTCTCTTACAGGTGAATCGTCGCTTTGCCAGAAGTTTCTCTGTGGTCCCATTAAGCACGAGAACTTGGAGGGCATACTCCTGGCTGGCGTCCAATCCTGCCACGGTTGCCCGACCCCGTGTGGTGGTCAACATCAGCTCCGGCTGTGGCACGTCTGGAAAGAAAAAAAAAGACATATAGGAAAAGTTAAAAGATGAGTGTTATTTTTTTTAACTCATTCACTGCCATTGACGGCTATAGACGTCAAAAATTCATTTGAACTATTTCTATTAGTTTCACATTTTTTATTTGTCATTAATCGTGAGTTAACTATTGAAGTCATGCGATTAATTACAATTTAAAAAAATTATTGTCTGACGTCACAAATTTTTAACTCTTTCACTGCCATGGACGTTAAAAGACATCAAGTAAAAACCTACGGAGGGCCGCCAATGATGTTAAAAGACGTCATCCAATTTTTTATTTTATTTTTTTTGAAACGGGTGGAGGAAAGCCTTGGCCAGCTGTGGTGAAAGTTTCAAGCAGATCTAGTTAGCCTAATGACTATTTTTGGCCCCTAGATGGCAGCAATGACTCTCTTTTGACAAGATTGGGTAGGCGTCAGTAGAAGACGTGAGGCGGAGCTAGAGGGGACAATGGCTGGGGAAGGGAAGAGAACATGGCGACCGGTTGCAAGCAGCTCACGGTCGAGCAGTTTTTTTTCAAAGACGAAAAGCATCGACCAACGCTAAAGAGCACATTGATGACGACGATGATCATCATCGATGATGATGATGGTGACTCCGAGGTTGACGCCGAAGTTGGAAGCGCTGACGCGGCGGCTATGACGACGTCATAAAGGTTCACGGGCTAGCGATGCTAACACCGGAAAACGCGGAGCACAACCGAGCACGCTCAGGCGGACGCTCAGGCGGACGTTCAATCGGACGACGAAGAGTGCCCCGAGTCCAATGCATATTCATCGGAATATGAAGATATCAAGATAACTTTTTTTTTTTATTGTAATTAATCACATGACTTAACAAGTTAACTCAAGATTAATCACAAATGTTATATCTGTTCTAAAAGTACAATAAATTTTTTCCCTAAGTTTCCATACTCTTGTTAGCAAAAGTGGAAAGAAAATGTGAAACTAATAAAAATAGTTCAAATGAATTTTTTATGTCTGTTGCCGTCAATGGCAGTGAATGAGTTAATTGCTGTTTTTAAACTTGATGCAAGATGAAGAAATTGCCGGTGATTTTTTTTTATTTTAAGCTCCCAATTGTGTGACTTGAAAAATGAGTTTTCTTCCATGCCCTGTTGTACACACTGCTCATGACCTACATATTCTTCCATTCCAGTTCCCAGCAACTTGGCAAAAACACCACAAGCAAGTTGTGTCAACTCTGTATCATGCAGCCAATAGACAACATTAGTTTAGTATTTTTCTATTTATGCTGGGAATAAGTAAAACTAGTTCAGCATTAAATAATTGATGAGATTTGTGGCCACGTCGTGTGAGGAAAATGTGAAATGAGCCATTTTGACATTTTCAAGTCTAAAGATGTGGTTAGATAACTGAAAATCGACAAATACTCTTACATGACAAAAGTGTCACAAAGACAAAGTAACGGTATTTCCGATCCAGTGCCACTTCGGTCTTAACACTTTAAAACTAAGATAAAAAAAAAAATCATATACAGTACAAAGTACACACAGTACAACAGTGCAGTAAACAGGATATTATACTCGCCCAAGAAAACAAAAAAAGGCAGTACAAATATCTCCTTTGGTCAGGCAGCAAGTTGTCACAGGCTGCAGGGATCGACTCGCATTCCTAAGGTTAAATCAGGACTATCTGGTTGGTGGCCAAAAGGAAGGATGCCAAAAAAGTCATATACAACGGAATGTGTAAAGTCAAAATGCCCTTGAAATCATCCAACTTGTATTTTAACTCATTCACTGCCATTGACGGCTATAGACGTCAAAAATTCCTTTTAACTATTTCTATTAGTTTCACATTTTTTTCCACTTTTGTTAACAAGAGTATGAAAACCTATAATTTTTTTGTTGTACATTTAGAACAGAAAAAAAAGTGAATAATCGTGAGTTAACTATTGAAGTCATGCGATTAATTACAATTTTAAAAAATTATCGTCTGACGACCTTAATTTTTAATAATCTTTTCGTTTTTCTTAATTAGGGGCATCAGGCGATTTAAAATTTTAATTGTAATTAATCACATGACTTCACTAGTTCACTCAAGATTATTCACAAATTTTATATCTGTTCTAAATGTAAAATATTTTTTTCCCCCTCGGTTTTCATACACAAGTGTAAAAAAATGTGAAACTAATAGAAATCGTTCAAATGAATTTTTGACGTCTATAGCCGTCAATGGCAGTGAATGAGTTAATAAAAACATTTGGGAAAAATACATTTCTAAAGCCATACGTGAAAATGGACACGGGACATACCAGTAGCAGTATTGCAACTCAACACTTTTTATTTTTTTACAAAACTTTTTCAAAAAGATTGATTGGAGCAGAACAATTTTGAAAAAAATAATGAAATTGTGACACCTGCCACCCTCCTCAACAATGTGTGATTATTATTCTGTATTACAATAACCCATAAGATTAATTACTTTTACAGTAAATGGTTTGGTTTTATAGGTTAAGACTTCCGTTAAAATAAAATAAAATGAATCATGAATTAAATGAGAGTTTATTTATATACGGTGCTGTAATTTGAGTTGTTAACTTAAAAAACACTTTGACTTGTGCTCTTGATATATAAATTGAATCAAATTGGATCTTAACCCACCTGAATCTAACAAAAAAGTTAGAATCGTATCGCAATTAATACAAAGGTACATTTATAAATAGTGAGTTATGAATATGCATGGGGATTTCTGTACTTCAATGCCCAATGGGATTTTTTTATTTTTTATTATTATTACCGGTATGAACAAATCAGGCTGACCCGTGTCCTGAAACAGATTGTGTTCAACTTTATTTAGAGTTTTCCTTTGTACAACAGATGGGTTTGCTTTTGTACCTTTAGGACAATGGACAGCTATTTAAAAGAAATAAAAGATTTAAGCACGAGGGTTTCGAGTCTCACCTGAGATGGGTCTTACTCGGACTTTGTAACCCTGAACGGGACCGTCGGTCTCCTTCCATTTCATCTGCAATCGGTCTTCGGAGAGGACCGTCAGCTTAAGGCGACCTTGCCAAAGATATAAGGAAGAGTTAAACGTGTGACGACAGAAATAAACTTTCTCCGTGTCTCCTGTTGTCCCCATGCCCCTTCCTTCCCCTCAAAAATGATCTTTTGTTTCCTCATTTGCATGATTTCCAACAGGGGTTTTTTTTCCCAACAAGTAGCATCTTTCATGTTTCTGCCTTCCCACCCTCCTGCCACCCCCGACCGCAGCTGCCCCGTTCCCTCCGTCAAAGCGTGTCCTGTCCTCCCGTCCCCTGAAGAAACAGGAAGAGGATGCTATGGCGGGCCACGAGTGTCAGAGGTCATGTCGCGGAGTTACAGTGTGTCAGTGTTTCGTATGTAACGTGGATGAGTTATAGATAGAGCATGAGGGTAAAAGATGGTGGAAACAAAGAAGACAGGGAAGAATAAACATGAATGGAAGGGATGTTCTTATTGATTCTATGGATACCACATGGCCGTTCTGCTTTTGTGCGTTTTTGGGTCGTTGACCCCTGAAGGGTTCACATGGGGTCGAAAGTGGAGCTAGTTAAGCACTGGGTCACACAGCCTGGCGAACAACAATATCCTTACAAAAGAAGGAGGCAACACTTGGGAAGGGTGGCCAGTCAATCCCCTTTGCCAAAATAAACACCATTTGTGCTTTGAAAAATAAGTATGCAAAAGGTTATGAAATTGCATATATTGAACTGCAGCATATGCGCTGGTGGTGACGCAGTGATGGCGGACGGTCTACCTTGGCCATGAGCTTTGGATGACAGCAGCAGGATGGCAAACAGGAAATGCAACATGATCCAGTGAAATGATAAGGATGATGTCGTGGAAGAGGCTGCCCGATGAAGGGACATGAGACCTGAAAGCACACAAAGCAATAGTAACATAAAAAAGGAGTTTGAGATACAAGCTGGATCTTGGGTGATTTTTTTTTTTTGTCTTGAATTGCAAGCAAAAAATTGGAGTTACTAGCACTTTAACCCCTAGGCGTTATTATGACCATTTTTGGGCTTTTTGTTGGTTCTGACCAAGCCATTTCAAAATAAAATACTGCCCACGGGTTATAGTGGCATCATATTTCAAAATTAGCAATAGCAGCAGTGAGTGAATAATTCTTACAAAATTCCACTAGCAAAAAGCAAATCTGGAGACAGACACAGCAGGCGTATATTCTTTATCCTCTGCAAAAAAAAAAAAAAAAATCCCTTAGAAGTGCTGATTTGTACCGCAAGCATAAGGGAATTGGTGGAAATAACACCCCAATCATCCTCTTTCCCGTGGGAAATGCTTTATGACCGAGTCTGACAACAGGTACTTAGGTGCGTGTTGGTGCTCCATTAGAGATCCTTGGACTTCACACACACAGGTCTGTAATATTAAGACTCACACTGCACTTTAAAGGAGCTCATAAAACGAACAAGCCTCAGTCTGTGAGGTGCAATTTGAATGCTAAAACTACACATAAGATTCCTCAAATCCTCGGAATCCTTTTGTGCAAATACCTGTAGGGGATATAGTAGAACTAAAGTGTTAACTTTCAAAAAACTAAATAAAACATCACCTCTTTATACCTTGGACGCTCCAAGGTTAAAACATTACTTTTTAAATTGGTAAAAAAATATATAACGGAAATAGAAATAATGCATTCCAAAGTCATTATAAAAACTAACAAGTGAACAGGCACCATTTTAACACTCTTATGCGCCTTTTCCATTAAACCACTTCCACCCCGAAACTACCTCTTCGAACCTGGCTCGAGAATGCAGGCCGAGGAGGGCCGTGACATCACTGTTATCTGATTGGCTAATAGGAGTAGGCGTGTCTTTAAATATCCTGGTTTTAAGCGAATGAGAGACAGCCGGCCGCCTGCTACCGCCACAACATAAAAATACAGTGCAAATATATCCAGTAGATATCTGTTATTAGGGGTGGGAATCTTTGAAAGTCTCACGATTTGATTCGATTCCGATTTTTTTGGGTGCACGATTCGATTTTCGATTAAGAACGATTTTTTTTTCAAAATGATTTGATTGACAATGGTTTTTGCTTCAATTTATAGATGTTCAAGGAATCGTAATGATCTACTCCAGTCTGACTCGCTAATGCTAATCAGCGCACTTCTCGCGACACTTTTATCACTCAAAAGAACGACTCAACGCTGCAAAAAAAACAACTTTTTGGAATAACTTGATCGTGACTTTTTCCTTCTACTCTCTAATGTGGCTACAACTTAACAGTGTATCAGACCGCGTGGAACCACAATGCCCCCAAGTGGCCAAACCGGGTACAACATGAACAGCGCTCCCAATAAAAGGCACACACAAACATAGGGAAGACAGTATAAAATAATTTAAATAAATTGATTTTTGGACATTTAAAATCAATTCTGAATCATACTAAATGAGAATCACAATTCTTATGAGAATCGATTTTTTTGGGCACACCCCTATCTGTTATGTTTTACAACAATACTTAACCAAATTTACAATTTCATAAGTACAATGGTCTAACTTATATGTTGCGCATGGTTGGTTGTGCCCTGTGATTGACTGGCAATACGGCAGAGGTGGGCCTCGAGGGCCGGAGTCCTGCAGGTTTTGCATGTTGCCCTTCTCCAACACAGCTGATATATGATCAGCTCATCAGCAAGCTCTGCATAAGCCTGATAACAATCCGGTTGATTGGAATCAGCTTGTGTTGGAAGTGCGAAATCTCCAAAGCCTGCAGGACTCCAGCCCTCGAGGACCGAGATTGGCCACCTCTGCAATACGGTGTACAACTATAGAAAATGGATAGATGGACTATTGAATGTGATCATCCATATTGTGAACAAGCAGAAAACCAAGAGAGGAGTTCCAGCATGCCATCATGGGTCTGATGCTCTTCATTTTCTCATGCCTCACATGTGTCTGTGCTTGCCTGACTATTGCCATGAACTACACTTGCTGTGTGTACCTGTCTGACTGACTGCCTGTCAGACAGAGAAAGTAGCATCGTTATGTAATGCTGGTGACTCCATTTTGACCCCCCCCCCCTTTTTTTTTTATCATTTCTGGAAGTGTAAAGCAATAATAACGGAATTACCTGTAGATTGGTTGTTAAATTGTGAAATGATGTAATGAAGTACTACGAAAGGGTACTAATGCCACACCAGTTAAAAAAAAAAAAAAAAAGTTCAACATCACTTATAATGTAATAAATTTCAAGCTTTAATGTCATACATATTTTTTAACACTTGGCCTTATTTATATTTATTTTTTTTGCAGTAGGATACAGCACTAGTAGTTACGTAGCTAGTAACTCTGATTTAGAAGTCACAAAAAGGACGCCGCCAGACTTGAACTGACCCAGAAGTAATTGCTTTGCTTTGTAATGGTGAACTTATCAAGTATTAATGTGACGTGATAACTCATCACGTTATTACGTGAAACATATCACATTAAAACGTGAAAGTTATCATGTTATTAGGAGATGTTGAAGTCCCCCCCGCCCTGTTTTGGCTGGAATATGCTTCCGTAAAGTACTGAAATGCAAACACACAAGTAGGAAAAATATGCACCAGTACTTTATTTGGATAATGACTGAAAAACAAAAAACATTTTTTTTTTATGAATATATGGTAACATCTTTAAGCTATTAGGAGTAAAAACAAAATTACATAATAATAGTCCTCATTAAATATACATATGTACAGTGATAATGTCGCACTGTGATCATTCTGTGTTGACTTCAGTTGTGTAGCACCAAATGAAGAAAGTAAAATATAAAATGTACTAACATTATACGTAATAATAGTGTTATAATATTATCCTAGCTTTCAATGTGGCATAGTTTAATATAACATAAAATATAGCTTCCAGTGCCTGCGGGCACCAGGGGAAAAAAACAACAACTTATCGATAACGGGACATAGTGATTTTCTAGATATGTTGTATAAGTGATCATTTGAAAATGTAAATACGGTGAGAGATTTATAGGAAGTGTGTTGCATGAGAAATAATGAACACGATCAATGTATCTACATAAATGTATGATTAATTATTAATAACAACATACAGCAAACGTGATTAAAAGTAATATGAGAAAATGTATTATTTCTGTGTTTCAAACTGGTAGCCCTTCATTTGCATAAATCAGTATACTCAAAAAAGTTGATCTTGCAGTTTCAAAGTTTGGTGACCTTTGTGTTTTAGCTTCTTAGCTAAAAACATCCCGAATCATCCATCCATCCATCCATCCCATTAAAAAAAGCTATAAAAATAATACACTATTAAACAACATATAATCTACAGTACTAAATTTGAGGGGGGAATGTGTCTGTGTCTCTAAAGTCAGCAATTATCTGTGTAAATAGCTTCTCGGCTTAAAAAAAAGAAAAGGGAAAAAAGACTCATTGGTCGCACCTGCGCAGTAATGAAGGATAAAAATGACAAAAGCAGAAAAGATTGAGAAGATACAAACTTAACATGTAAGTGTCTCACAATTACATGAGTCAAAAAAAAAAGAATCCAAAACAACGAAAGGGTTTTGCCGTGTGAAGGGGCGGGGGGAAGCAAGGTGAGAGCTTACCTGCCTGATGGCGGGTGCTTCGGGTCGAGGCTAATCAGTCTTCCACATTTAGAGCATATTGTGTCCCAATGTGAGATGTCAACGACATCGAACTGAACAGTCTCGCATGCACTGTAATTATGCACCCAATGCTCTGGTACCGGCTCGTGTGTGAGTGAAGAAACTTGATTCCAAAAATTAGCCAGGCCCGGTGGCCTCTCCTTCATGGGCGCGGTAACATAGACATACTTAAAGCCTTTGAGCGGTTTGACCACGTTGCTGCGGTACGCCAGTGTGCCCGCCATATTGGATGTGTCACATCGTATATAAATGTTAGTTATGTTTATGATAAAGGTGGTTAGGTTCCGCCATATTGGATGTGTCACATCGTATATAAATGTTAGTTATGTTTATGATAAAGGTGGTTATGTAACAGTGCTACATACTTTTTCAAACACTAATATGAATTTTTTGTTGATAATAATTGGGCCTTGATTTGTGTGTTTTGTTGTGTTCAATTACCATATGAACGCTTTGTGCCATGATTTACGACATTAAAGTGTGTAAAATATGTCAAATGAAAGCAGATGTACTGTGAACACAGTACATTTTCCAATTTGAGGTTGACAAAATTAGATAAACGGGTGGCAAACTTGCATGAAAACTTGCATCCTTCTTAAGCAGGGGACCTTGCGAGCGCTACAAGTTTTCAGTCCATAACAGTGCAGTGTTACCAACTCTTTTTTAAGTGACTGAGACCGCGGCTACCTTCAGATCACTAACAGTTCCTGACGTGTACTTTTTAGGCTGCAACTAATTTTGAGTTGTATGAGATCAATATATAAGTAAAATTACCCATTTCACTCAAGTTTTTTATTTATTTAAATAAAATAGACACTTTGTAACATATTTTTTTAAACACGTTGCTGTTATTCTATTACCATAATCAATAAACAACCCTCAATGGTTAACAAAGAGTTTCATAAAAGGCCTCATGTTTCGTTGTAAGTTAACTCGGTGACAGAAAAAGCAACATAATAGTCAAGGTGCCATAAAAAATAGTTTAATTATAATTAATATTTCCATGAATTTCAAAGGCTCTGCTGTATGTACATCTCTATGACACGTAGCTTTTTGAGTCCAATTGAAAAACTGTGAGGTAAATAAGGCACATTAGTCAGGACCTGAAATGACAGCCAAATGATAATTTGCCATTTAAGATGAATTAATTTGTGGAAATCCATGAAAACTGTAGTTTCTGTGCATAATTTTTTTGCTACGGACTGATACTTTTTCCACATTAATGTGCATTAATTACCGTGTTAGAATTCAATGCCCATCAGAGGTCAACTCGAGTTGCTAAATTAACTTCCCCATAAAGGTCCAAACAGGTGTTTGGTCAATTGAGGTCTCTCTGAGTGAACTTAAGTGAGTTAACAGACAAGTTGACATGATGATTACAAGGTCACCACCTTTGTGCTTATTACATCAATATTCCATCTGTCACTTTGGCATTGGAAAAAATCCCATCCTGTTCCACTACAGAATCAACAACCAACTTCAATCCTATGTTGTGAACACTGAAATAGAAAAGCGACATATTCAACACGCCTAACGCAGATTAACTTGCTTCCGATTGCAGGTCAAGTCATTTATAGGCCATAATGAAGATGGACTCAATGATATGATTATAAATTAAAATAACTTGACACTGTGGTTTACCTTTCACCCTTGGCAGTAGACTGTAAATGGAACAGTTTTAAGAATGCTCAAGTAAGTTGGCTGACATCAGAGTTCAAACTGATGATATCGTCTGTCAGTGCAGGGTGATTTCTTCTTCCTCGTTTTCAGCAGCGGATTCATCTTCATCGTCACGTCGCAGCAAAGGCAACTCAAGCTCGGGGCTCTTACTGTTCAGCTGCCGTAAAGAGGGATTCTTGTCTTAAGGAGAAAAGGAAAAATCATTTCAGATTTACATGTATTTATTTCCCTTTGTTTTTGCGCCTTTTCCGTTCCCACTCTAAATGAAAGGTGGCAATCATAACCACCAGCTAGCTAGCTAGCTAGCCACTGGCTAACATATTAAGACATATTGCAAAATGTTGATTTAAAAAAAAGTTAGTAAATAGATGTCACATGGTAGATGACTATTCACGGTATCATATACAGTTGATTTCCGCCCAACTCCATACTATGCTCCTCCCTTATAAGTCCATGGTCGACGCCCCCTTTCTAATGTTTTTCTTTTTTCATCTGAGAATAGTCATTGCTAACTATATTTTGCTTCATTGCACCTTCACAATAAAGCTATTCCGATCCTGACCGAATAAACATGATCACATCAAACTTTCCACATACACAATTTAATACCTTGTCAAATTCATTAAATAGCTCTCACTACCTTTTCAATGAGCCTTATGTTTAGAATTTTCTTTCATGACATTGCAACACTTGTTAACACTCACCAGACACGTACTTACTTTTGGAATAATAGACTTTGAGTCCGACATGCAAGGCAATGCCGCACAGGCAGACGGCGAAGCCCAGCCAATTGAGCATGCTCATTCTGTCTCCCAACAGCGACGCTGCCAGAACCAGTGTGCATATCTCCTGCAGGAAAACAGTTGAGAGACAGAAACTGGATTACACACAATGTTTAAGTGCCCAATTGCCATTAATTCCACAGGAGTCAAACGTGGACAGTGACAACACAAGTGTTTACATATTGTTTGTTACATGTTGCTTGAGCAGACGCAGGTGTGTGTAAGTGACCAATTGGTGTATTTCAATTATGTCAAGATTGTATTGATGCCGTTCCGAATGGTATGGGATTTTTTAAAAGGTTTTAGGTGAATTAATGAATACACACACACATGCACATACTCACCCACATCCAAAATAAATCCCAAAAATAAATAAATAAATTAAAAAATATATATATATATATATATATATATATATATATATATATAAATATAAATAAAATAAAATAAAATAAAAAAGAGAGCGCAATGATGATATGTCAAATTGGTAAAATTACCGAATGAACAATACTGAGCTCTCCAGAAAAAAAAGAAAAGAAAAAAAAAAAGATTGTATTGATGGGGTATAACCAACATGTGCGTTAATGCTGTCCATGCATTGGCAGATACTATATCTGATACACATTGGATTTGTATCTACCTGGATAAACTCAAAGATGACTTAAAACAGGGACTGAGCTCCATTTACCATTTTTTTCATATCTCAGGAAAATGGTTCTGTCTGACTTTGTCATCCTTTGATTCAATTAAACTATCAACTCATGATCTCACATGTCAATACAATTGGACGGAAGGACAAACAGATATGTAAAATAACCATAAACGTTCATATAAAACTGCACCTTAAAGATCCCTGATATGGATAACGTGAGGCTGGAGGTTCGGGAGACGAGCAGGAACTCTGAAAAGCCGAGACCAAAGGCCAGGATTCCTCCAATGCTTAGTACGAAGACGGAGTACAAGAGCGGCCAGAGCTGTGTCACCCGGAATAACTTGTCAGAGTTGCTGAGGCTCAATCCTTCAAACACGCGCACAAAATGAGGACAAAGATCTGTTGAATTGAACACAGCTAAGGCTTGATCTCACCTTCATAATATAGGAAGAGAGGGAAAAGGCCAAGAAACATGAGCGGCTGGAGGTGGTAGATGGCATCTATGGGGTTCTGGAGGCCTACAGTAGGATGAAATATGAACAACTTTTATGAGGAGTGAGTAATAGGATCACAAATGAATTGCATAATGAAAGGCCCAAAGCATATATATTATTTTAAGTGACATGATGTAGGAACCTGGAAAGTAAAATTTCTCCAACAGATCTTATAAATCATTATTGTGAAAAATGCACTGCTGAAATGAAAAAGGCACAAAATCGCCAATAATCTTAACTCATTTACTGCCATAATTTGTATATATATATTTTTTTAAAGATTATTAACTCATTCACTGCCATTGACGGTTATAGACGTCATAAATTCATTTGAACTATTTCTATTAGTTTACATTTTTTCCCCCACTTTTGTTAACAAGAGTATGAAAACCTAGATTTGTTTGTACATTTAGAACAGATATAAAATTTATGATTAATTGTGAGTTAACTAGTGAAGTCATGCGATTAATTACTATTAAAATCCTGTCGCCCCTAATTTTTAATAATCTTTACTTGAATTGTTGTTGTTTTTAATTATTATTAAAAAAATATATATAATCTTTTTTTTAAAGAAAAGATTATTAAAAAATTAGGGGCATCAGGTGATTACAATTTGTAATCGTAATTAATCGCATGACTTCACTAGTTAACTCACGATTAATCACAAATTTTATGTCTGTTCTAATACAATTTAAAAAATCTAGGTTTTCATTCTCTTGTTAACAAAAGTGGAAAAAATGTTAAACTAATAGAAATAGATCAAATGAATTTTTCACGTCTATAGCCGTCAATAGCAGTAAATGAGTTAAAAATTAAAAGCAAGAGGCGATTACAATTTTTAATTGTAATTAATCGCATGACTTCACTAGTTAACTCACGATTAATCACAAATTTTACATCTGTTCTAAATGTACAATCAAAAAATTCTAGGTTTTCATACTCTTGTTAACAAAAGTGTGGGGGGGGGGGGGGGAATTTTTCAAACTAATAGAATATAATAACTAATATTTTTTTTACGTTTATAGCCGTCAATGACTAAAATTGAATGAATAAAAAAAAGAAAAGAAAAGATTATTAATAATTAGGGGCGTCAGGCGATTAAAGTTTTTAATTGTAATTAATTACATGACTTCACTAGTTAACTCTTTCATATCTGTTCTAAATGTACAATTAAAAAAAATCGAGGATTTCATACTATTGTTAACAAAAGTGGAAAAAAATGTTAAACTAATAGAAATAGTAAAATGAATTCTGGACGTCTATAGCCGTCAATGGCAGTGAATAAAAACTGTTCAAGTCAAGTAATGGATGCATGCATGCCAAACAGGAATCTTAACAACCCAGTTCAAACTGTTTGATGGGGCAAATTGTGTCAAAGAAGGTGCCCCAGGTAACCGCCACAAGAGTAGCACACCACTTGTCTGTATTGAATGCACAACAATTGATCACTGACCCAGCTCGGCTTTCTGCATGAGCACCTGAGTGAGGGTCCAGCGGATCCCCCCGATGAAAGACGCCAGCAGCACCATGAGGAAGCCCTGCAGGTTGAACTGGGTCGATTGGAAGGTAAACATGAACAGACCGCTGGCAATTAGCAGGACCACTAAGATCAGGAATGGGTTCTGGTGGAAAGAGACCATAAGGAATTAAGAGAAAATACTTCAAAACGCCAAATATCTCATTATACATATCGGTGGAAATATCTTCTGGATGTTTTTTGTTTTTTTAACCAAACAAAATTCTAGGAGGCTAAGTGAAAAACAGTCATCATCCTGCACATCTTTTTCATCTCTGCTTGTAATTTAACAGCATAACAACTTAAAGAGAGTAGAGTGCTGTATCTATCTCATGTAAATACCATGCTGTGCATTCCTGTTGAGTTTTTTTTTTTAACTCATTCACTGCCATTGACGGCTATAAACGTCAAAAATTAATTTGAACTATTTATTAGTTTAACATTTTTTCCCACTTAGTATGAAAACCAAAACATTTTTATTGTTCATTTAGAACAGATATGAAATTTGTGATTAATCGCGAGTTAACTAGTGAAGTAATGCGATTAATTATGATTAAAAACTTTAATCGCCTGACGCCCAAAATTTTTAATCTTTTCTTTTTTCTTTTTTTTCACTGCCATTGACGTCAAAAATTCATTTTAACTATTTCTATTAGTTTAACATTTTTTCCCACTTTTGTTAATAAGAGTATGAAAACCTAGAATATTTTATTGTACATTTAGAATCGATATAAAATTTGTGATTAATCGTGAGTTAACTAGTGAAGTCATGCGATTAGTTACAATTTAAAAAAATTTATCGCCTCTTGCCCCAAATTTTTAATAATCTTTTTTAAAAATGAATTTATGGCAGTGAATGAGTTAAGAATGCATTTCTACTCTCCAAATTTCTGCTTAAGTCTAATTTCCTCTTAGAGGAATGGATAAAGGCTTATTCTGTTTTCTATTCTAGTTAACGTAAATCGCCAGTAAAAAGTGGATAATGAACATTACAGAAATATTAGAGGGATAATGGTTTCCACATACACTAGCCCACACGTTAATTGACAAATGTAATTCAATGTTTGCTGCCTTCACCAGGGAAAATACAGTTGATGGTCGTCATGGAAATGAAAGCAGTAGCCACCGTTAGCCTAGCAATTTACAAGAGTTAGGGCGGCCCTAACAAACAGTGAGGCTAGAAAAGGAAGAATAATCATTGGGGTAATTTGGATGAAACTGAAACCGTTTTAAATTGTTAAAAAAATAAATAAAAGTAAGAAAAAAAACTGCATAATGTGTCTCATTTGATTCATGGATACTCACAGGCTCCTCCAGTTTTAAGACCAAAGAGAAAAAGAGAATAAAGAGCACTGCAGAAGATTTGGTCATGGTATACCTTAAAAAACAAACACAACTCAATGAGCAGGGGGTTCAATATACAAACTATGTAATAAGGATGCATTCACGTCATTTACTTACAAGCTAATTGTGATGAAGAGGAAGCTCCAGTTGGAGAGTCCAATGTCTAGCGTTGTTGCTAAGGCTGGCGGGAAGAGGAACATAATGAAGGCACGCGAGTGAGCAAAAACTAATTACTGGCCAAATTATGTCAGCCTCCACTACCACAGGTGGCGCTATGCCTCAATTAAACTTCTTATGCAGCGTTACAGGAAAGTGGCAAATCAGGAGACTTTTTTTTTTATTTTATTTTTTTTTTACTTCAAATCCATCTATTTATACTTTCCTCTGTCAAATAAGCACACCCGCCAATTCTCACCTGTGGGAGCCACTTTGCGGAGGTAGTCATTCCAGCTCAGAACAACACGAGTCTTGCCTGTCCAGCACTGCATGGCCCGTCGGGTCAGCGCCGACAGGCAGAAGGTGAGGCCCAGGTGGACTAACGTCATGAAAAGTGGATAGTGGAAGCCCTGGAGGAGGTTACACAGATGTTCTTGTCATGAAAACTAGCTGAGTGTGTTTTGGTTCTACATCAGTCAGGCTGACAATGTTGTTTCATAGTCAATTTGGGGCAGTAGACTGAAATAGGATCAGATAGAAAACTTTATTTGTACACATTTTTACCTCATTGGCACCCAAAAACGTATAAATACGTTCTATTTTAAATGTTGTAAGTGTCCCAAAGACATATTTATGTTTTTTTTATGTTTTTTATTATGCTAGAGCATACAGAAGACTTTGATGCAGCTTCTCAACTGCAAAAGACGGTTGAAGAAATGGTAATTATTACACAAACAGCCAGCAGATGGCAGCAGAGCAAAGGAGATCAACCAGGGCCATGTTGAAAAAAAAAAGTTCATTTACTCAGTTCTAAATAGATTTGTAAATAATGATGAAACTTAGCTATATTCTAATGCTAATTGCTGCAAAACGGAAACAGATACAAAAATATATTTTTTTCTGATGAAAGAAGAGAATCTAATCTTTCTTTTGGTAGGTTCCATGTTTTTATAGCAATAGAACACAATTCTATATTCTGCGGGCCTTGCAAAATCAGTCAAAATCCAGTAAAACTTGCTCCTGGCCTAGTTACCTACAGTATATGTTTAAATGAGACATATTATGAGACTTAACTGACTTTTGGAGGGATTATACACAAATTGTTGACTCTGGAATACCTGCCCACCCATTACATACAAAATTAAACAACAAAGTAAATACTCTTGTTATTTGCCCGTTTCTGAAAATGAGTTAGTGCGCGAGGTGTTCCACTAATTTATGTAATGACCAGTTTTTCCACCCATGACATGATCAGCTGGGCAGGTCAAAGGGCAGAGTCCAGCCAGCTTTGTCTGAACACTATCATGAAGAGACACTATCCCTCAGAAACACCAACATCACACACAGGCGTGATACCCCTGCTACCATATCAAAAGATAAAAGATAAGCAGAACTGCACTGAGTTTTGTTGTGCGCACAGATTAGCATTTAGCTTCTGATAAGCGGCACATGCTCCATTGCTAAGTGAAGTTGTGCATGCGGTGGTATTTTTGTGCAAGTCTGGTGATGTATTCTTTGCATGATGTGTTGCTTCATGAGTAAAAATGTTTTGATTGTCGTTCTGCTCAGCAAGTGGAGGTTGCTGCAGCCGGGGCACTGCATGCATGCATGCAAAAACCGGCTAACTTCAGGAAGATAAGGAGGACTAGGGTGTGCAAAGTGTTTGGTTTTTTTTTTGCCCTTGGCCTATTTTGACAAAAAAAAAACAGGTTATACATTTTACTGGGGGGATGAAAGTAACATAATTAGAGTGCTGCATATGGTGAGCAGCCATTTCTGCAATTAGCAGCATGAGCTCTAAAAAGAATGATTAGTAAAGGGCACTGAGGCTCTATTGTGAAACTAACCTATTAATTAACTAAGCAATCAATGTTTTGAAAAACCTGATGATCCAGTGCTTGTGCGATGCAAATACACTACTGTATCTGTATACACTCTTTCCGCATTTCACACCTTCTCTCTGCTCGTATCTCATTCTCAGGATCTTCATCTGTCCTCTCTCTGAAAACCCTCTACTCCTCTGGCTTTCTCTGGTGCTCTCAACTTGCTTCTCTTCAGCTTTCTCAACACCATCGTCCCAATCAGTCTGTCTCAAAGTCTGCCTCATTTGTATTCATTTGTATGCTGGTGAAAAAATAAAGAGTATAATAATAAATAATATCAAGCCTGCAACAGTAGCCTACAGTAAGTTTTGTGTTCTAATCAGGATAAATGACAGCAGAGTAGCTGGAAAAATGTTTGAACACTAGAAGCTGGCACTTTTAAGGCTGCCACAGGATTAAACATATTCTCCACAAATCATTATTGGAGCTGACAACATCAAACAATCTTCTTTAAATAAAAAAATAAAAATAAAAAGAAGCCACGAATGGATAATATCTTGCTTCTGCGGATCTGTTGAGTCATCGTAGTAGACAAGTATTGACTGGTACCTTGACATATTAAATGCCATCAATCTCTTCCAGCACCCAAGAAACAAAAACATTTACCTGAATAACCTCAACCCTATAACCTAGGTGTGTGCAACTCTCCATTAAATGACTATGCGATACGTATCTCGATACATGGGGTGTGGCACGATTCAATGTTTACATATGTACATATGAATGTCGTTATCAGTACGTTAAATGTGGTATTTCCTTCAAAGTTCTCTATATCACCAATTAAAGAGCAAAATGAGCCCACACTGACTGTAACAAAGTAAGGCAAGTGAACCACTACACCAGTCAGTGACCACTTTTATCTTTATCTTAAATAAAACAATGCTGACTTACCTTCATGAGCCACTTGTTATAGAAGGTGATGCCAATAGAGAAGACATAATAGAGGAGAACCAGTCCCACAGTCCGGAGTGTCCTGCAGAGGAACTGGACCGGGCACGCCATACACGTACTTCCGGTGTCATCTGCAGTGTGAACTTTATCTCCCTTTTTAAACACCTGTAGGGAATTTTTATATATTTAGAGTAGATGAACAAGCACACTAATCCGGCGAGTTGAAAAGTGTTCAAAATGGTTAGCTGTAATTATTAACACATCGAATAACTGGTAAGACCCATATTAAGGTGCCAAATATTACATTCTGATCTGTTTGTTGTGCAAATTGAAGCGCTCACCGGTAACGCTGATAACATTGATGGGTTCCGACCTTTTCAACCTAGCTCAACTTTCTAGCTCAGGCTAAAGTTAGCTTCCCAATAGTTATCGGTATCTATTAATGAAGTCATTAAATCAAGTGGTGAAAATGCTTATTGATTGCCACGGTGACCGACGTGGTGCAACGGTTGGCTCTATCTAGTGATTACGTTGACTTGAGCACACGTCGTCTCCAATCCAGACTGACAGTTTAGTTAAGAACTCTCCCGATTAATATGAATATTAGCACCCAGCATTTATTTTCAACGCAGCAATCGTAAACTCCGGAAATCCTTTTATATCACTGTAAGCTACTCTTTCCCAACTGTCATAATTATGTTCGACGCCACACACACACATACAGACCTTTTACATGTGTTGAATTGTCCTTAGAAGTGTTTTCGGTCCGCGCGCGTTGAAACACAGAAGATATATGAGCCGTATATGGGTGCTATTACGTCTAAATTGGAATATTTAAAACGACATTGTCCATCACACTCCATTCACACCGTGGGAAGTCAGCGTAGTGGTAATAAATGCGCCACACGGGGGCAGTGTTTCCGAAAAGCTTCCAATTTCCACCAAGACTCACTTCCTGTCGACGACACAAAACCGGAAGCAGAACTGAAACGAGATTCAAGAGACTGTTTTGATTCTACACCGAATTTTGAAGTGAGGTTTTCGTTCCTTTGCGTACGGATGAATTAAATACAGGGTGTCCTTTACGTTTTAATATCTGTTTTATTTATTTTTAAAATTCCGAATAAACTAAAAATGCGTCTAAATAAAGAACAACGAATTGAAACATACCGGGCTCAGGAAGCAGGCGTAGTTGCAATCGACTTTGAACAAACAATTGAATGAGGTTAGTCGTTAAAAGGTGCTTTATGGGATTAGAATAATGTTAGTCCTAACAGGATGAGTCCGACGAAGATGCAAGTTCCTGGGACATGGGAGTGACAGGGGGACCATTTTTTATTTAGGCAGTGGTTATTTTGCCGTAACCGGCAAGTCTGCCACTCGCGTTGTAGTGCCGTGAACGGCTCTGATTGGTCAAGCTCAGGAGCAGCACATATTAGTCTGGCGTGAATATTTTGGGGCCCTTTGATGATTAGATAAGCAGTTTCCAGACGCTTGGATCTTGTCGAGCATTTTATGTAAATAAAAATGGTTTTCTTAAAAGATTATCTATGGAAACTTAACCATGAATAATAATAAAAATGCTAACTAATTAAAAGTTTTTGTTTGTTTTTTTGCTGCAGCAGCAGAATGGCAGACGAGGAGGACGAGACTGGTTTTGAGGAGGAGTTGGATGAGGGCTGCAGCGGCGTGGATGTGTGCCACGGCCGCCGAAAGAGGCTGTTCTCCAAGGAGCTCCGGTGCATGATGTACGGCTTTGGGGACGACCAGAACCCGTACACCGAGTCGGTGGATATCCTTGAAGACCTGGTCATCGAGTTCATCACAGAAATGACGCACAAAGCCATGTCCATTGGGCGCCAGGGTCGCGTCCAGGTGGAGGACATCGTCTTTCTCATTCGAAAGGATCCCAGGAAGTTCGCCAGAGTCAAAGACTTGCTGACCATGAATGAGGAGCTTAAGAGGGCCCGCAAAGCTTTCGACGAGGCAAACTATGGCTCATGAACACCAGCTGAAACAATTACATACACTTTTACAATTATTCGATCACAACTTGGACATTCATCCTCCCAGTCAATAACAGGATACAGACAAACAAGCATTCACACTTCATCTTCACACCTTTAAATAAATGAACCAAAATGCATGTGTTGTTTTGAACATTTAATTCTCTTTAAGTAGATCTTATGCACCCTGTAACCCTTTTAAATAAATGTATGCTTTGTGTATTACCATAAGTCTTTTTTTGTGTAGGGCACAGGGGTTAATTTTTTTTTTATTAAAAAAAAATGTTTTACACAAAATAAAACCCAACACTTTTTAAAATTAAATTTATTTAAATATTTACAGAATATAGCCACGGATTAGAATTCAAACTTAGTAGCCAAGGTTTATGTGTGTTCTGGTTGTAATTGACATACAGATCAGTGATGATGATGTAATGATTGATGTCGGTTCCCACCAGAAGCAAAAAGTTATTGTAATTCCATAATTTTTCCCATCCATCCATTTTCTACAGCAATTGTCCTCATTGGGGTGAGCCGGATATCCAAGATGACTTTGGCTAAGAGGGCTTAGCCTGGACTAGTCACCAGCCAATCACAGAACACATATAAACAATAAAATAATAATAATAATAAAAAACAACTATTTACACTGCATGTTATGGACAATTTAGAGCATGTGTCAAACTCGAGGCTGGGGGCCAGATTTGGCCCACCATATACGTTTATGTGGCCCATGAAGGCAAATAAGTTTGTCTATTTCATGTTTTGTTGCTGTTTTTTTTATTCATCATTTTGGCAGAAAATCTATACCAACATTTTAACTTTTAACACATTTTACAAGCAATCTTTCAACACTTACCGTGAGTGCTTTTTTTGTAAAGTTGAACCAAATGTGATTACCCTATATTAGAATTTTTACATTTGCGTCACTAATGGCAGGGTTTAAAACAAAATGGACAAAAAGAAGAAACAACATTATTTTATTGCTATTCCTCAAACAACATTTTACAGACTGTTAATATGACAGACTACAAGTGAGCATGTTGTTCATTTATTCTTGTTGCTACTCAAGCACTTAACTTCTTTGTACAGTGAAGTGGTTTTTGAATGAATTGGTCTAAGTAATAGGTTGCGGTTTCATCTAGACTACATCTCGAATAAGAAGAAAAGACGGTGGGGCGGGGGGGTGTCGTCCTGGGCGGGGGTCTGTGACCGGGATCAGCCGCAGTCCTCCTTTACAGACTTCCTCTTAATACAAGCATCCATGAGCCGTCTGCATGCACTAAATAGTGTACTCGTCCAACCACAGAAGACGCCCCGCCTCTTCTCTTCAGGGTGCAAAATCTTTCTGTTAAGGGTGACTGAGGATGGAGAGTGAATCGAACATGGGTGAGTCATGTGAGGGGGGTCAGATGAATTCCGAGGCGGTGGGAGGGATTCGCAAGGGGTGAGGAGGAATGTCCGTGAGTGTGTCTGCTTTTACTGCACATTCTCCATCATCTTGAGGAATTCTGGTGAGCACAAGACAGCAAGTGAGTAGCAGAACAGAACAAACTTGTGTGCTGGAGTCGTCATTCTGCACGTACCGTCAAAGTCCAGCATGCCGTCCGCGTTTTTGTCTCCATCCTTCATCAGCTCATCGATCTCATCCTCTGTGATGGGCTCGCCGGTGCTGCGGATGATCAGGGAGAACTCCTCTCTGTCGATGTAGCCATCGGCGTTCCTGTGTGAAGGCACATCGTTTGTTTATAAATGCTACCTATGATGTCGATGTTTTTGGGCATCTTATGTGCTTTGCTTTAGTATCTAGTCCACTTGTTTTTTTCTCATTGTGCCGAATTGTAAAAACAGGTAATTGGCAGTAAAACATAATTTCAGTACATTTCAGTTTCTGGAAATGTAGTGGTACATTCTGCTGCCTTTCATGTTGAGGGTGAAGGACAGTTTGATTACTGGTATGTAATTAGGGTGTGCCCAAAAATCGATTCTCATTTAGTACGATTCAGAATTGATTTTATATGTCCCCAAATCCATTTTATTTAAATGATTTCATACTGTCTTCCCTTTGTTTGTGTGCGCCTTTATTGGGAGCGCTGTTTATGTTGTACCCAATTTGGCCACTTAGGGGCAGTGTGGTTCCACGCGGTCTGATACACTGTTAAGTTGTAGCCACATTAGAGAGTAGAAGGAAAAAGTCACGATCAAGTTATTCCAATAAAAGTTGTTTTTTTGCAGCGCGGAGCCGTTCTTTTGAGTGATAAAAGTGCCGTGAGTAGAGCGCTAATTAGCATTAGCGAGTCAGACTGGAGTAGATCATTACGATTCCTTGAACATATATAAATTGAAGCAAAAATCATTGTCAATCAAATCATTTTGAATCAAAAACCATTCCCAATCGAAAATCGATTCTGAATCGAATCGTCAGACATTCAAAGATTCCCACCCCTAGTATGTAATGTACCCCATTTGGGTAGATGCCACGGACTTCCGACTTCTGGGTTCGACACATCAGCGTAATTTCCGGCCACTGATGTTCGCGTTCCAACACTCGCCCCCCCAAACTGCACTCTCGTCCATCAACTCTCTGAAATGCTTCGGACAACTGAGACGGACACACTACGCACTCGCACTCGTCGACGGGAACGCGCAACCGAGGGGCACGAAGGCGGAAGCGCAAGAACACGTCGCAAACAGGAAACGGAAACAAAGCTGATGTGTGAAGACCAGGAAGTCCCGCCTCCTCCGAGGCATATACCCCATATCAGGAAAGTATAGGGGGAGGAGCTAGCATTAGCTTATTGTTGGTAGAAAGTAGCCATTTCTCATTTGGCATTCTAATCTAAAAGCAAAGTAAGTTAGTTGCCTAAACAAAATGTCAGTGGTAGTGTGTATAAAGTTTTAGTGAAAGTTTAGGGAAAAGTACTCAATAGGATGTCACCAATGGACGTGTCTCACACAGGGTCCTCCTGTTTTTGCCACCTGTGATCAAAACGCAACTCAACAGAAACAGCCTTGTCACAGTGCACTCGTACTTGTCGAAAATACGGAAGCACTCCGCCAACTCTTCCTCGCTCTTGCCGGCCTGGTCCTCCTTGAGCAGCCTCACCATCATGACCAAGAACTCCTCGAAGTCGATGGTACCGCTGCCTGTGACAAAGGGAGGTGCTCCATTATGGACTGGTGGGATCTAGTCTATATTGCTCTATTGAATATGTGTTGGAAATTGAAATTAATGAGTGTTTAAGGTCAGGTTGCTTTGAAACTTGCTGGGTGACAATTATTTTATACCGTCTTGCCCTTGTTTGTGCTCCTTTATTGGGGGCACTGTTCATGTTGTACGCGATTTGGCCACTTAGGGGCAGTGTGGTTCCGCTTGTTCTGATACACTGTTAAGTTGTAGCCACATAGAAGCAAAAAGTCATGATCAAGTTAATCCAATAAAAGTTGTTGTTTTTTTGCAGTGTAGGATGTTAAGATGCTTCTCTGTATACATTCCTGAAGCGTTTTGTATGAATAGTCGTTCTTTTGAGTGATAAAAGTGCAACGAGTAGCGCGCTAATTAGCATTAGCGAGTCAGACTGGAGAAGATCATGACAATTCTTTGCATTGAAGCAGAAATCATTGTCAATCAAATACTTTTTTAATCTAAAATCGTTCTTAATCCATAATCGATTTTGAATCGAGTCGCAGACCCAAAAAGAGGAATCGAATCGAATCGTGAGAAAGTCAAAGATTCCCATCCCTAATATCTTGGTGTAGCCTGCTGTCCACTAAAAGTGGTTTGTTATGTCAACAGTGGGATATTTTCAAATAGTTTTGAAGTTGGGATAATGACACAAGGTCGGTCTAGATTTTGGAGGCTTTCATTTTGGAACGCTTCTTTCTGATTCCTTGGTGGCATTTATTTTTAAATATTGACTCAAAATAAAATTTACTGTAAAGGGTTTAATGGTTTAATATTAAAGTACTGTATTGTATTCTTTATGTGATTTCTTGAAACCACAGGAGAAGCTCAATGAAGTCCACCAAAAATAGCAGGCCAGGTCTTTAAAGGATGAGAATGTTTTTTTTTTAAAGTCAAATTTGAATAATAACGTTCATTCAATAACAACATTCATTTTCATTGTTAACTCATTCACTTCCATTGATGGCTATAGAGGAAACATTTTTATTTTAACTATTTCTATTAGTTTAATATTTTTTTTCCCCACTTTTGCTAACAAGAGTATGAAAACCTAGAGAAAAAAATATTGTACATTTAGAACAGATATAAAATTTGTGATTAACTCATTCACTGCCATTGACGGCTATAGACGTTAAAAAAAATTCATTTTAACTATTTCTATTAGTTTAACATTTTTTTCCCACTTTTGCTAACAAGAGTATGAAAACCTAGGGGAAAAAAATATTGTAAATTTAGAACAGATATAAAATTTAATAGCCTGACGGGCCTCGTTTAAAAAAAATTAAATAAATAAGGACCGTTTAATCATAATTAATCGCAAGCAGATAATGATAATTTTATATCTGTTATAAATGTACAATAAAAAAATCTAGGTTCTCATACATTTTTTTAATGAAATTATTATTATTTTTTAACTATTAGAAATAGTTCACATGAATTTTTGACGTCTATAGTCGCCAATGGCAGTGAATGAGTTAAATGTTAGTATTTATAATTAATTTGCCAATCATTTACTAAAAATAATGTAACATGGTTAATTTGAGTAATATTTTCATTTTATTCAATGAAAATTTTTTTAATGAGATTCCAGTGCTCCTCTTGACTCACCGTCTTCATCCACCTCCTCAATGATCTCATCCAGCTCCTCTCGTGTTGGGTTTTGTCCCAACATCCTCATCACGGTGCCCAACTCCTTGGTGCTGATATCACCGCCACCGTCGGTGTCGAACATGTCGAACGCGGCCTTGAACTCTGGAGAGAGAAGGAGAGAGTGCCACTTGAAATAAATTTTCTTGTACTTACATGGGATGTAAAGCATTCCTGTAATTTCTGTTTTGTGATTTGCTATCTACTGGAAGGGGACTTATTCACTGGTAACAGTGATTTTTTCAAAAACAGGTGCATCTCAAAGAATTAGCACATGTCGAAAGTTAATTTTTTTCGATTGTACAACTCAAAAATTACACTTCACGTAACTTTTGGGGAAATAGTTTTAAAGGGGCAGTGTGTAGAATTTAGTGCCATCTAGTGGTGAACTAACAATGCAACAATTTTGAAGCACGCGCACTAGGGCGTCTAAGAGAGACCACCAATTACCAACAATTAGTATTAGGAGTGAGTCAGTGAACGAGCAGCCCGGTGAGCAGAAACTAGATGGAGCGGCGAGCAAGAGTGTCTAGCAAGAATTCGCTGTAATGGCTAACAAGAGCGGCTAGCCGGAGAAGCTAGTAAAAGTAAGCGAGAGCAAAGCAGAGGGAGGCAAGTGGGAGCCCGAATCACGAAACTCAGCGACGACCACCAACAGGCACCACCAGAGGCTAACTACGTTCGCCAAGTTCTTCTCCTTCGTGTATCCGTAGCAGAAAGATGGCAGTGAAACATGTCAACTGTAAGGTGTAACTTATTGTGTGAACTTTTTTTTATGTGCATATTACTGACATTTATAGTAGTTTTTTAAAGTACACCACTAGATGGCGCTAAATTCTACACACTGCCCCTTTAGAAGACTTGTCATCTTCTAATTTCTTGAGATGGCGAATGTTGGGGTGTTGTTAGCCCTAAGAATGGACTCATGAAATATTTCCTTCTGTGTGCGACGAGTCTACATAAAATATGAATTTCACTTTTTGAATTGGACTCTTAAAAAACTTTCCGTGCTATTCAATTTTTATATGTACCTGCAATGTCTAAAATCAGCGCAAATAAGTCTTTGATTTTGAAATATCCCATCAGATTGCAATCACATCTTTGAGTACTTTCTAATGGTAGTGTAACAGATTTATTCTTTTCAATGTTGGATTCTATAATTGGAATTTATTCATGATAGTCATTATGTGCAGCAGTGCAGATTATGCAGGACTTTATTATATTGCATCCAAACTTCAGACTTTGTTAGGGGGATATAAGACATTAATCCACAAAAGTCTGAAAATAGCACTGGTGAAAATATACCTTATTTAGTTGAATATGTAAATATGTTGTGTTTTATATTGAATACAACAGAGTGATTTCCTTACAATAAATAAACAATCTTTGCGTTGTCATTTCTTTAGTGTGGATCTGTCTCACTTCCAGTTCCTGCCGTTCTGCCTGTACTTTCTGTTATTTGTATGGCAGCAGAGCCTGATAGGCATGTGACAATCAAAATCTGGCCTTGCGGGCACAAATTTCTACCCACTAACAAGTAGTGGCATAATCTTGTGAGGTGACCATCTTACCAGCCAGCATTTCATCGCTCAGGTAGGAGCGGGCCTCTTGCTGCGCGTCAGTCTGCAAGCAAACATCATCATCAGTGGGCACAACACTTTTTCTTTTTCCATTGAATACACATTCAATGTCAATATTTCCATATATGCTACTATTTGCGATTTTTTTTGTTTTTTAAATGGCATTATTGACATTGAAGTGTGTTACAAGGAGCGGTGGCAGCGTCTTAAAAAGGCTTGCTGTTGAGCTGACTGTAAATTAACCCGGCTATTTCAGGCTCAACACATTAGACTTGGCTGTATATGGCCTGCAGACATCCAATCCTTGGGAATTTGTCACTTAAGCGGAATCTGCACCTGAGCAGCTGCAGCCCATTCCAGCCGCCCACCCCCAACTTCCACGCTCAGTTTGAAAATCCTTGTCATGATTCAACCTGCATCGACAAGTTTGCTCGAATATGACAAGCTGTGTGTGTAATTAGTTAGTAAAATAATAAAAAACAAAAGGTGTAATCCAATTAATGTTAACATTAAAAAGAGGTAAGGATGGGTTTTATAGGTCAAGGAGATATAGCTTGAGTCAAATTTGGCAGAACTATAGAAAGTGAATTATACTATTATATCATAATGTTAAAAATAATAATTAGTTTTCATAAAAAATAATAAAAAAAAGGGTTATTAAAGTAAACCAAAAGTCTTGTGATAAAATCATTTGACTTTTCAGTTAGGGAGTATTCTCTATCGACTGTATTTCACACATGCCTATTACTTTAAATTAAGCCAATAGTTATGCCCTGCTGGCTGCCTGACAGGTCCGTTATAGCACTGTGTCTCTTACCATGATTGTGGATTAGCTTTTCCCCCCCTAGAAATCCAAGGAAAAAAAAGCCCCAAAGGAGTGGTCAATCCGTGTGCACCCCAACAGAGAGACTAGACGTCAAGTGAGGCTTCAGACACACTTTAAACAGGACGGCCACAGGTCCCGCCCCCCCGGCTCTTACAGGTCTCCAGATATAGTCTCCTGAACTTTTAGGGTTCTTGGGGAACCGAGGCAAGCCAATCACAATTTGGAGGGGAATGTGTCTTGAGGTGGAAGTGGTTGAAAAACAGGAAACAGAAAATGCAATGGGAATGAGATGAAGCGATGATGGGAAGTAAAAACATGAGACAAACAACTGTTGACAATGTTCCAGGACTTTGCTTCCTCCTGGGACTCTTGCTCACAAACACGTAGCATTTATTGCTATACCTTGAGACTCCGCAAAGGGACCGGCAACTCAAGTAATTGGCTGGGAGGGACCTGAGGTGAAGGCTCTGCTTAAGATACTGCAATGACATGTCAGAAATCACACCACATATTAGCTGTTGATGGCTAGTGGCTATGAGGGACCCCCCGAGAGAAGGCTAATATTGGTCCATATCAGCGACACAACTGAAAATCCATTGGACATCGCAATGACATCAGGATTGTGGAATCTCCCTAATGGGGCCCCCCTACTAGCAGGCTTTGTTTATGTTAATTGTTTGTATATTTACCAAGTCAAGTTTTAGGGGATCTTTCTGGCCTGGGGCCCCCAGGAGTTCTAGAAACCACTCTGGACAGGATATTGATACTAGTAATAAACACAATTTCACCAAATTTTTATTTCATCAAACATGGATGCAAAAAGCATCATAATCTTACCATAACAATGTTTTTCAAAAACTGGTTTGCGTTGAGGCCTTGTAAACAGTGTGACGTGGACGAGGATTAGATCTGGATTTTTGTGATGATTATGTTTCAATCGGGGCGTGAAACTCAAGACCAGGAGAAGAACACATTGAGGTTGGCAGTCACACCCTGCGCCTGCCAAACCCCTCCACAAAACGCACCCCCGCCCTCTGCCTACTCATCTTCAGCTGCGCCCTGAATAGCAAGAAGGGACGGGGGTAGAAAGGCTCGCACACCAAGCCTGGTGGTCCTTATATGGTGGGCAGGACCTGTGGGGTGGGTACAGGAGTTGAGTAAATGGGACTAAATACTCCCAAGGAAGACTTTCGGCTTCAGGGAGAATCACCTAATTTGCCGCAACTACGTGCAAAAAGTCCACTATTAGATTTGTTATTTTAGCGATGCTATATAAAGATCATTGTAAAGTGAACAGCAAGGGGCACCTCAATATATTACAGTCTTGTGGAAAACCTGATATATTTTAAGAGTTCATTTTAAAAAACTTGGTGTAAATATTTAACTCATTCACTGCCATTGACGGCTATAGACGTCAAAAATTCATATAAACAATTTCTAGTAATTTAAAAGTGTATGAAAAACTAGAATTTGTTATTTTATTTTACATTTACAATCGTGAGTTAATTGAAGTCATGCGATTAATTACAATTAAAAAATGTAATCGCATCATCGTTAAAAAAAAAGATTATTAAAAATTAGGGGCGTCAGGCGATTAAAATTTCTAATTAATTGCATGGCTTCGCTAGTTAACTCACGATTAATCACAAAATTTATATCTGTTCTAAATGTACAATAAAAAAAATTGTAGGTAGGTTTTCATACTCTTGTTAACAAAAGTGGAAAAAAACGTTCAACTAATAGAAATAGTTCAAATGAATTTTTGACGTCTATAGCCGTCGATGGCAGTCAATGAGGTAACGATGACAGTTCACCAGCGCTATTCACTTGAGGTAGCGACTGGGTGAATTTCTGCAAATAATCTATGGTAGTAAGAGTTTAAGCAATAAATACACAGTAAAACAATTAATGCTTCCAAAACACTTTAATAGAGTTTCAAACACTTAAAAACATCCTTGAACACTAAACATACCTTAAATTAAAAAAAAATACCGTAAAAGCAAAGTGAATGAACATTTGACAAAAAAATTTACATCGATGATGGCAGCACAACTGGCAGTCGTAGACATGTTTAGTAATGTTGCGCTGTGTTTTTGTTATGGATTCCACTGGTTTTGATGCGGTGTTTAGTCCTGGTTTGGCGAAACTGCTCAGTGCTACGAACCTCCTTGCCACGGTCATCTAACACGGCTGCTGTTAGATTGTGTGGTATTAGCGAGTCGCTCTGTTAGCTAGCAGGCTACTTCCTGATTCATGGGGTGTGATGATGGGCTATGCCATGGGTGTCCACGCTCGTTCCTGAAGGGCTGGTGTCTGCAGGTTTTGGGATGTTTCCCATCTCCAACGCACCTGTTCCAATCAACAGGATCGTTATCAGGCTTATGAAGAGCTTGCGGATGAGCTTCAGTTGTGTTGGAGAAGAGAATCATTATGAGGATTCGTCCACATGAAAACGATCACTTTTGAAACCGGGTTCGAGAGTGGAAAGATTTCAAAACCATACCGTATGCAGGATACTCCTCCAGTGATGACGTAATGGTCGCAGCTCGATGACGACGCATTGTCGCAGATTGATGACGTATGCGGCAATTCTCGCGGGACTGCGCTCGAAACGTCAGTCTGTCAACAACAATGGCGGATAGCCATGTCGTAGACATTTTGCGCAGCCTCCTAAGCTTATTTATGCTTTTGCAGCAAAATATTTTGTTTCTTTATTCCCACGCTCAACAAGCGGTGTTGTACTTGAATCATCCGCCATTGTCACTTCTCCTGTGTTCGTCTTTTTCATGTTGTTTTAATACATGCAATGCCGTGTTTGTTCTGTAGATTGCAAAAAAGTTAGAAAAAAAAGTGTTTGTCTTCTTCGCTGATTCTTCTTCTACGCTTTCCATTAACTCCCTGTGCTACAGCGCCACTGCAGACTTGGCATATACATTACAGCCGTTAAACACCCTCAGCGTCTTCTTTTAGACACACGCAAGTCTTGAAATGCTTCTGCGTGTACGAGATTTGTTTGAGGAACGAAGTTGGCTTTGCTTCCGTCTGGATGGGGCCTAAGACCTCTGATAATGTCTTCATAACTTCATTTATTGAAAGGAGTGACACTGGACTAGCATGCCATAATAGAATATCACAGCAATTTCTATAGATCAATTGCAAATACAACAAACATAATAAACCAATTACTTCTCCTTATCTTTGTGGCCATTAAAAGTTGTGAAATGTGAGACATTATCACATTACTCTGATATCCATCCATCCATTTTATTGACCACTTAGTCCTCACAAGGGTTGCTGGAGCCTATCCCAGCTGGTCTCGGGTTAAAAATAAAAATAAAAATAAAAATAAAAATAAAAATAAAAATAAAAATAAAAATAAAAATAAAAATAAAAATAAAAATAAAAATAAAAATAAAAATAAAAATAAAAATAAAAATAAATATTCATCTTAAAATCGCCATTTTTCTAATGACATTTAGTTATACATGATAATTTTCACGTTTTAACATGATAATTTTTACATTTTCCATGATAAGCTTCACGCTTTTACAGGATAAATGACGCTACCTCCAGCGGGTTCCGACTGATTCTTCCTCCTGTACAGTCCCATGCAATTTAAATTCTGTCTGAGAGTACGCATACTTACTACAACGCCATCAGCTGTGCCATTGTAAAATCTCGCCATGCCTTAAACCAAGCATGAAATAGAACTTAATCAAATCATTTAAATGAACCGCGTCATCCATTTTGCAGATGCGCCGTTCCTCTGTTTTCTACCGCTTCAAAGCGATTTTTCACATTTTTACATAAGTTTCATGATTTTACGTGATCATTTTCATGTTTTTACATAATAAGTTTCACATTTTGACATGATAATTTTCACGTTTTTGCATGATAATTTTCACGTTTTAACATGATAATATTTATCATGAAAAGTATGTTATTTACATTAATTCTTTAACGACTTCTGTTCAATACGATACAAACAAGCGTGCGGGTGTATCACAAAGGAGCAATCATTTCGCAACCAATGAATAAAAGGTTGGTTTATTTCAGAAGAAAGCACAAGATAGTGTTATGGAGGAGGAGTTTGGTGGTTTGAAGGGAATACATCGTGTAGCATGTCAGGAGGAACGGCAGCTGCCAAGGAAGGGACAGCTGAAGACCGGCTGCGGGGAAGTGTCTTCGTCTTAAAAGGGTCGATCGGATATTTTTAGACATTCTCGCCAGGCCTTGGGGCTTCATATGAGAGCAGCTGGTTGAAGGTATTTAACCCCTAAACAAAATGGTGCCAATTAAAAACAAAAGTGATCTGATTCCTAGGAGCAAAAGGAAGGTCACCAGGGAATGTGGTCCTTACTGAACATTCTCCATCATCTTCAAAAACTCTGGAGAAGGAAAACAAACATAGTTAGTCTATAATGCTGTGATGTACACCAAAATGAAGAGCATGCAAACAAACAAACGGTACAGGTTTACCAAATGGACGTGAGCACAAGCAAAGAACGGGGGTCCTCGTTTTACAATGGAGTTCCATCTTTATGTGACCCGAATTTCTATGGAAGTCTCAACATGCCTGAGTCTGTCACTAGCCAATGCTAACACAGGAGCAAATTCATAATTTCAGCAAATATCTGTACAAAAAGCACTTCTAGGCCATATACAGTGATGCATTGAGATATGAGTGCCTTGAAATACCAATTTTTCAAGATATGAACCGTCACTTGGCTAATTTTTTAGCAAAAATTTTAGATTCAAGTGTGCTTCAGCCTACCGCCACTAGATGGCGGCAGCAAATTTCACAACATCTGGCCACCATAACTTCACATTGTGGCACCAAAGCAAGACAAACTAGAACCTTTAATAGGTGACTGGGTGACCGGGACTGGTCGCAAGATAATCACAGGCACATATAGACAAACTAGCATTCACACTCACATCTATTGACAGTTTAGTTATAAAATAATAGATTAAAAAACATGGACATTTTTTAAATTTTATTTTGAACACCTAATGAGGAAAAATTGATAGATCTATGCTCCTAATATTGCCAATAAATACAGTACATACCTTTACGTGTCTATTTCCATTGTATAATTAACTTACCGTCAAAATCAATCTTTCCGTCTTTGTTGTTGTCAGATTCGCCAAACATCTCATCGATGTCTTCCTCTGTGACAGGCTCTCCGGTCATATGCAGAATGTCTCCAAACTCCTCTCGGTCGAGGAATCCGTCTCCGTTCCTGATTATAGAAAATGACCTATGAGATCACACTCAAATGACCACACAAACATCGCCTGTCAATAATCCATAGTCACAAATTGGGCGGATGTGACTTACCATAAAACTCCACCCTGGTCTTACTTTTTCTCTGCTGAGCTGATCACTATTAGAAGCATTGACCTACATTTACAATCTGCATTCTAATACCGTTGTGTTCATAAATTTCCATCAACTTATGAGCACAACGTTATTGTTCCATGACATTGTCAATTCCCTTCATTTTGTAGTGTTTGTTTTGTAGGGGTGTGCCCAAAAAATTGATTCTCATACGATTCAGAATCGATTTTAAATGTCCCAAAATCTTATTTTATTTAAATTATTTTATACTGTTTTCCCTTTGTTTGTGTGTGCCTTTATTGAGAGCGCTGTTCATGTTGTACCTGATTTGTCCATTTAGGGGCAGTGTGGTTCCACGCGGTCTGATACACTGTTAAGTTGTAGCCACATTAGAGAGTAGAAGGGAAAAGTCACGATCAAGTTATTGCAATAAAAGTTGTTGTTTTTGTTTTTTTGCAGTGTGGAGCCGTTCTTTTGAGTGATAAAAGTGCCGCGAGTAGAGCCCTAATTAGCATTAGCGAGTCAGACTGGAGTAGATCAGTACGATTACTTGAACATCTATAAATTGAATCAAAAATCATTGTCAATCAAATCATTTTGAATCAAAAAACATTCTTAATCGAAAATCGATTCTGAATCAAATCGCACACCCCAAAATCGGAATCAAATCGAATCGTGAAACATTCAAAGATTCCCACCCCTATTGTTTTGGATGCACTGCTTTTAGTATTTGTATGTTAGATTATTTGTATTATTCGAGCCTCTATATGCTGCCATGTCAATCGAAACTGCCCAAGTTTTCATAATCAGTGCTGGCTGATTTAACTAAAAGTCTAGTAGACGAGAGCGACCATCAACGTCTAAAACTAATAACATTTACAAGCTCATGTAACCTAAATGAAATAAAAAGGTGTAGAAACTTGAATCATCAACACTCTCTTTCACTCACATGCATGACGTGCAAGAGTTAACTGCTGTGCTCATTTCATCTCTGTTGCTAACCAAAACAGCAGTCAAGACAAATCGTAGATGAATACAATTGTGAGGAATACACTGTGTGTCATACTTGTCGAAAATACGGAAGCATTCAGACAGCTCCTCTTCACTCTTCCCGGCCTGGTCCTCCTTTAACTGTTGCACCATCATGACCAAGAACTCCTCAAAGTCAATGGTTCCGCTGCCTGGGGAGGAGAAACAAGAAAGCATGAGGGCAAAGGTCACAGGCTGGGCTGCACATGTTTCAATTCCTCACCATCCTCATCTACTTCCTCAATGATGGCGTCCAGCTCCTCCCTCGAGGGGTTTTGTCCCAGCATCCTCATCACGGTGCCCAACTCTTTGGTGCTGATGTCACCGCCGCCATCCGTGTCAAACATGTCGAAGGCGGCCTTGAACTCTGGACACAAAACAGGACGGCGTCAAAAAGGTACTAACCAGTAGTCATATATATATTTTTTTAATTATGTAAGTACACAGTGCACCAGCAAAGACTAACCTGCAATCATCTCCTCAGTGAGGAATGAGCGAGCATCGCTTTGAGCGTCAGTGGGCTGTTGAGGGACAAGCAAAGGAGTAAGAACAAAGAGGGGAAATGTCACAACATATTCACTGTGAACAATCATGATAACAAAGAGTGAATAGTCTAATGATTGCGCTATACTAACAGCATCGGTTAAATAAATATACATATTATTATTATTATATTATTATATAAATATTACATGCACAAATGTATTGTACTAAACATTTAAATACAATGGAACTGCACTTTGAGGTTTTTTTTCACCTACCACCAGAGGGCGCTTTTGTACCACTAGAAAGCTGATTTTAAAAAAGAAGAAAGAAGAAAGTTCGTTTTTTTCCCTCTCAAAATAATTAAAAGTAGGCAGCATAGCACATGTCCCTCTTAATTCTGAGGTTTGTGGCTTGAATCTTGCTCTTTCAGAATTACACAAACTTGAAGATGGCTATTTTTGCCATTTGTCCAAGGAAGCAAATGGTCCAAGCCTTTGTTTTCTGGTCACGTGACACGTTACAGCGTGCGATACCAGCCCCTTCTCATAACAGTTGTGGTGGAAACACCATTGTCTTCATATTGTTTTGACGTATTAATTCCTCAAATAGATCTATAACAGCATAAGACAGTAATGCAAACAATGCGTGCTAACAATAGCAGCCTTGCATGTCCAGCTCAGAGGGTGCCATAAGATCAAAGCACTTGAGGGTTGATTTTTGGTGTAAAACAATATTTGGTGTCATGTTTGTACAGTCGTATTCACGTTGTGTTATCAGAATTATGAGTATTTACAATATATACTTTTATGTGTACTGAGAATATTTGTCCAGAGAAAGTCATGAGGTTTACATATGGGCTCATTCAAGCTAATGTTATCATTACTATTTTTGTAGAAAGTAAGTACATTGGCAGTATATCCTCCACATATTATTTTAAACTCTACTTGATGAAATTATTTTCAGAAAATATATGCTTATTATTATGCTTTTGCTGACCACAGATATAATAAATTAAAAAAAATACTTTATTTTAAGTTCACGTCTATCTGGCATTATGGTATACGTACGGTAAGTATGCTAGGTTTGTACTGGCAAAAACAAAAAACATAGAGATGAGCATATCCTAAATTTCAGCCTTATATTTGCTATTAACTCTTGCTAAACATGTTCATACTGAGTCAATAGAATCTTTTAACTGGAATAAAATTAATGTTTAATTTGCAGGTCTGTCTACAGCAAATCGCTTCTGCTGTTTTGGTTAGCAACGGAGCTCAACAGCTTACTCCATGCAATGTCCATGTTTTTTCCATCTGATTGGAATAAAGGAGAGAGAAATTGTTTATTTTATTTTTTATTATTTTTATTTGAAGTGGAGTACGAGTCACTCACAATAATTGTGACATCTGTTAAGATTGCCATTAATTAGGAAATTATGTACTATAAAATTGTATCTATTGAGCGCGCCAGTATATAAATAAAATAATAAAATCAAGAATCTCACACATAAGCCGCACTGGTTACACATAATGTGCTGTCCACTCTGGTATGCACACACAAGTAGAGTAGAATGTCAGCAAACTGACAAATTAAAATCCAATCTAAATTCCAGCAATTGATAATTGTTTCCACAGAGCAGTTAGAATATATCCCTGCGAGTATTGTTGGGTTACACATTTATGGCTTTTCATATTGTACGTTAGCATTAAGCTAGTGTAGGCTAATGATAATGTGTAGTGATGTGTACTTGAAAATACTTTGAATGAACGTGATTAATAAAAAGCTTGAAATAAGAACATCACTTCTTATTTACGCAATTGTTAACTATTTGCCCAACGAAACTGCACGTTCAAGGAGTGCAGAACAAATAGAAATATGCGTGAGAAAATGTTGCCGTACTCATCCAAAGGATAAAGTGGAACCAGCATAAAAATATGTCCTGTTTTCGTCATGATTAGGGTTGAACGTGAGCAGAAATCTGTAGACCAATACAAATGCTTCAATGTGTGCAGATTTGATTTAAAAACATGAACATGGAGAACTTTTTAACATGTTAAAGAGAAGCTAAGAAGTGACGAAAATATGACACTGCTGGGATTTGGAAAATCTGAAAATAAAGTCTTACTTTGTTTAAGCCGCAGGTGCTAGAACTGGGAAACAAAGTACTTTACTTTTAGTTGATGTTTTGGATCCTGATCAGACAAATAAACTCATACTGACGATTTACGGTCATATTGCCAATTTGTCATGTACATTTTAGCACTGTTATATTGACATTTTTGGAACACTTTATGGTAAATGAGTTTGAACTAAAATGCATCCACTTCCCAATATTTCCCTACTCAGAAACACCACTGAAAAGTTGATAGACAAAAAAATTAATAAATAAATAAATTAAGTTGGATAAAGTTGATAAATAAAGTTGATAAATAAAGTTGATAAATAATGTTGATAAATAAAAAAATGAATAAAGTTGACAAAGTTGATAAATAAAGTTGATAAATAAAGTTGATACATAAAGTTGATAAATAAAGTTGATAAATAAATACACACAGTTGATAAATAAAGTTGATAAATAAAGTTGATGAATAAATAAATAAATAAAGTTGATGAATAAATAAATAAATAAAGTTCATAAAAAAGTTGATAAATAAATAAAGGTGATAAATAAATAAAGGTGATAAATAAATAAATAAATACAATGTTCATGAGGAACTAGTGGTCTACGTTTGCTTCTCTTCTGGCACTTGCCAGATCCTCATCAATATCTTAGCATATGGCCACGCACACAAATCCTTGAGGCTCAGCTATTTTTAAGACGAGACTTGAGGGAGGATTTGAGAGGGATTTTCGTCAAGGTGAACGTCCTAAATTAGGACACTCGGAAAAGGGGGTATGTCTGTCTCAATTTACTCAGCTGTGTGCGTGGTGCTATCTTTAGTGCGGCCGGCTTGAATTTAAATATCCATCATATCGGGTTTAGCTGTGATATAGCTTGATGCAAAGGCAGTTGAAAACCTCACAGATGACAGCAAAAGTTTAGAAATGGATCTTTGCTTTTTGGAAGCAGATGCCATGTAGCGGTATTTTCATCTCCCTACAAAAGATTTCCCAAAAGAAAACACATAAATAAATCCAGAAATTCTCCTCGTTTGTGGGTCCACTGGCTCAGAGGGTTATCTCCATCTTCTCACATTTTTCCTGTATCGTCTCCAGGTGAAAGCCAAAATCCTCAACGGCAACAACAAAGAAGGCCCAAACTCTCAGGTTCTTACCATGGCGACCAGCTGTTGTGCAAACAAGCACCCCCAAAAAACTGTTGACTGGCGGAGAAAGGATGTCTCCCTGCTACACGGGTGGGATAGAAGACTCACTGTGTTCCCCTCGCTTGCATAAGTACCCCCACATCCCATGAAACTTTCCCTGAAAATGACCAGGATTGGGCCAGAGGCAGCCAATCAAATTCGTGGGTACAATCTCTTGACGGACATGCCCATGTGTCCAATCCAATCCCCCATATTTAGACAACGGATCATCTCTGTGACATTGATTAAAAAAAAAGGAAAGATGGTGCAAGCATCAGTCAACTGGAGGTTATTTTGGCAGAGGATCAACTGGGCACTTCACTACAGATGGAACCCTGACATCAGACTTGGATTAACGCCTCCCACCCCTCACGCTCAGATTCTCTAACTCCTCCTCTCCTTCGACCCGGCGGTCCATCTCTCCGATCGTTCTCCCCGCTCTTCAGGCTTGACCTTGCACTTCGTGACATCTGTAACTCAAGATGGAGCGCAAGTGGATCGCTGCTCTTCAAACAGCTGTAGAACATCTCCGGCTATGTCGCCGTTTGGCTTCCCCTTCTTTCAACAAGTAGACAAATAGAACAGCAGGCATGCAAGCCGGCAGTTAGCATGTCAATCAGTCACAAGGCACAAGTGTATGCTGTAGTGTGTAGTGTTATTATGTGCACCTGACTTTTGGCTTTAAAGCGGAAGTCAACCCTAAATATTTATTGCCAATAATATGTTGCATGTGACCTCACTAGTCTAAACATGACATTCTGATTAATATTACGTTGAGGTAGCCTATGCAGAAAAATCCAGCTGTTTTTATCCATCTCAGGGGGCGACCATTTTGCCATTTGCTTAGGCACCGCCCAGCTGAGCTATGATTGGTTGTTACCTGAGACCTGAGCAACTGTGATGTCATCTTTAGTCCACAGCAAATGGCAAAATGGCCGCCTTCTGATATTGATCAAAACTGTTGGATTTCGCTGCTTAACTCATATTCCACTAATGCAATATTATTTAGATTTGAAATGTTATGAGAATATGTACGGTAGTTGGTACTGGATTTTAAACAAACAAGTAGGTCTCTGCAGCGCCTGTCCAACCAGTATCCAAAAAACAACCAAGTGAGTCTGTCTGAAAATGTATCTATGAGTGAGTTGTTGACATGACAAGAAAGGGTGGGTGAAGATCCAGAGCCACTTTCAAGAACGCAGGAGTCTATCCGAAACACTATCATGCAGAGGCACTATTATTCAGAAACAGGCGCAACACCCTCACTATTATGTCAAGGTCAAAAGGTAAGCAAAGCTGCACAGAGTTAGGTTGGACTCACAGATTAGCATTAGCTAACACTGTTAGCTTCTGATGAGCATCTTACTTGATTAAACTTAAATGGAGTCAAGTGACAGAGGGTTTGGTCAATTTTGTTTGGTGAGGTGTCCATGGCATGCGCCACACATACAGTAGTAGCAGTGCACTCAAAAAATGTAAAAGTTGACATCTAATGCCCCTGAAATCCAACTGTTTACCCACAATTTTGAAACCAGGGCTCCTTTTTTTCAAAAATATTGCCACAATTACCCGAACACTACACTAAATTTGTAGAACTCCTACACTGTTTGAAAAAATGACACACTTCAGTTCAGTCACAACATACACACTTAGATTAAAAACATACACATATTTACAAAAATGCTGTTTTGTTGTCATCTCATGAACACAGTCTGAAATGATGAGACACTATTGCAATCAGTTACTGTAAACACCATTGTGACCAATATAAAACACGTTTGTAAAACCCCCGATTTTAGGAGCTAGCATGTGCTAGACTTTTTTGACAGGTATTTTTATGTAGAGGGTTATTTAGATGACAAAAGATATTGACAAACAGTTTTTTTTTCTACAGAAATAAATTTGGTCTTTCTTGTAAAGTTAAAAAATGACTGCAACTTTTTTTGTATCCATCTTAGATTATGGAGACTTGTTTTATGTGAATACTTCAGCTCACTGTCTGACAAAGATTGATTTATAACTTCAAGATAACAGTATTCTGTTTTTTTTTACATCTGTTAGTGTCCTTGCTGAGAAATGTATTTGCAAAAAAAAAAAACAGTTATATATTTTAGTAGTAATTATGCTCTGAAGTCTGTCAACATAAATCCTCTCATCTATTTTATTTTTTATTTCCACATATCATCAAAGTTCATCTTAAAAAATAAATATATATATATATATATATATATATATATATATATATATATATATATCTATATATATATATATATATATATATATATATATATATATATATATATATATATATATATATATATATATATATATATATATATGTTAGCTAAGTTTGTTTTTGACCAGTTAGCATAGCAACTAACACAGCGAGCATGCACGCTTTAGCTAGTATGCTAACATTAGCATTTATTTGCAACTCTGTCACTTTAAAGCTCCAATATGGTACTTTTTCCCCAAAAATAACTTTACAGTAAGAGTTTTATTTGACCATTTATGACAGAAATTCCTTCTAATTAGTAGATTAACACTTTAGCTGTTCACAATGGGTACTCCTGCAAGCCTCTGGCCAATAGTTTTCAGACTGGAATCGGGTTAGAATTCCCCGCGCCATCTGCGGATGTAACGTAATGTGCGTGGTGTGCATGTGAAGAACGGTGTGTGCAGTTGGGCCCCAGGTGGCAGAGTGGCACCGTCGCTTACCTACAATGCAGGTTGGCATGGGTTCGCCTCCCCATCTGGGAGACCATGTTTAAATGTGTGAATGTTGAGTGAGTGCAAAAAAAACGGTATGTGCAGTTTCCTTTTTTGTCAGCAGGTGGCAGTAGCGATTCGAAATGGAATATTCTATGTTCAGTAGCTTTAATTAAAGTAGTACTAATATTATTTAAACGGTATGTTTTTCAGGCAGCTGAGTGTCTTTAACATGATTGTGGCAAAGAGCAAATATATGATTTGACAAATTAAATATCTCATAAAGTATAATGTGTACGGTTGATGTTTGTTTTTGCTAAAAATGGCACAAAATTACAAAATAAGTGGTCTGTTCTTTATAAATATTGGAGCCTAAACTATTCTCCAAACTCTGGAATGACCCGAATACATTTGTTCAAGTAAACTTTAGACTTACTAATTGGACAAAGCTTTTAAGATGCGTTTTATGTGGCATGCTGCAACCAACTTGGTTCAGTACACTTAACGGCCATGTCTACATCCATGTCCCTTGGCAGCCAAACTTATCTCCTCTCTTCTGTCCAAAGAGAGCACATCTTGTTTTATGATCCTCTCTCTGCATTTTGATCCCACCCGCTCTCCTCTTTCCATCGGTCTCGAATCTCATCTCAATCATCGCCTTGAGCACCTTCTATGCTGCTCAATTTATGAGCCCTCCCCTCACGGATTGGCTGACTGACAGCAACAGCTGACTATCATCAGTCTCCTACGTCCACATCCCGTCCCGCTGACAGGAAACTGTTGTTCAAAATGAATGAGAACATGTAACTGTTTTCCGGAGGAAAATAAACAAGTGAAGTAAGAAGTCTCTTTTTGTCATCATTTTGGTTATCTTTCACCTTCTCATTACATCTTGCCCTGGTCCGTTCTATTTCTGGAAATTTTCCCCCTCCCTTCTTGGGGAGCAGCTGAGGCTTCAGTACAAACACGCTCTAAATAAAGTTGGAGGTATGCCTGCCTCGCTGTCTGGCTGTGAGTGCATGACAGAGCTCTTTCTACAGCATAGTACATCGCACACACACCGATTTTAACAAGTTAACCCATTTTTAAAAGATGAGCGAGCTCACACGTGACAAGGGGGGAAATGTGCGTTTTTATTGATTTTATAGTTTGCACACAGCACAACACAAACAGATACCGATGTCTGTCATAATATCAAAATTGACCTTTTTTATGACTAATGTTTTAACCAGGCAGGAGCTTCACAGGGGCCCCAAACATGCTTGGGGCCCACAGCAAGTATTTTCATTTTCAACCTCAGATCAGTGCCCCTGACCACACCCTCAGCTCCAAATGCATGGTAAAAAAAAAAAATTACCTATATAGTTTAAACTCTAAAAATATATCACAACCTACTACTACCACTACTACTAAACTATTACTGCCCCCTAAACAATTTAATCATACAACAGTAGCCTGACAAAAAGATATTTCAGTTTGATGCAGCGTAGTTTTCCACCTGCAATCTACAACCACCATAAATTTAGTATTGTTAATTAAAAGAATAGTGCTTTGACAGTGTCCAAAAAAACGGCTCATCAATATAGGCACATTTTAATGACTATCCCAAGATAGTTACATTTACTGGAGATAAATTAATAATGGAAGTATTGTATATCTGCACCGTCTATGAAGGGGAATTTCTGAGTTTGAATGTGAATTTCAGGCATCGTCTTGAACCCATCTTTTGAGTTGAATTACTCAGTGAGGCCCACCTTCCACAAAGGGGTGCTAAAGTGCTCCTTGTAGGTTGCTCTTTTATCAGTTGAATAAATCAAGATTGCAGTTGCACATGGAGAGAGAAATTATCAAATAAGACAAAAGCCAGACAATAAAAAAAAATAAAAAAGTGAAGATAGGATGTCATTGAACACAATTAAATACATTATAATACATAAAAGATGATTGTCATAATAAAGAAGTTATCCTCTGGTGGTCCGAATGCTTTGGAGTATCTTTATGTCTGGTGTGTTGTATCGGTCATTGTTTCTCATCTTGAGTTCCATGTCCATGTCGCTTGCTGATTTTTCCCTCATCATGTGTGAGGTCTCTCACCGTCAACTAAAATCTGTTATGTTAAAAATCAGTATTTGTGTACTCCTTGTTGGACTTTTTTAGGTGTTGATTTTTCTTATTCTGGTAATGCTATATGACAACTTCATATGATAACACTAATAAACATTTAGGTAGGCTTGTGGACTAGTTGCTTAAACATCAGTATGTAACGTTGTTATCTTGATGTAAAATGGGAACTGTCTGTGGGGAAGTGGCAATAAATGCACAAAAGGGGAACACACAAACACAAAGCCACAGTCAGTCAGACTTCACCTTTAAAGCACCTGCCTCAAGATTTGATTTGAAGCCACACCATCAGCAGACTAGTCATAATTTACAATTGTGTTACGTTACAGAACTGTTTGGGTTTTGTTGAGTTTTTCCACAATAGTCTACCAGTCTCAATGGATCTGTATCCACTTGCCGCCAACTCACTGGCGTGGACTCAAAAGCGCTCTGAGGACAAGTTGAAGTTCATCTGTGAGTTTATGCCGGGCCCAAGGCTCCCCAATGGTGAACTTACAGATGGGGGGATGGTGTCTGTGATCCTTCCTGCTCGGTGCACTGTCAACCAGCTGAGGATGTACATCTCTATGCAGGTATGTCATCCAAATATGTATTAATGTCACTTTTTGTAAGTTTTAGAAATAGTTTTGTTTTGCAATTGTATAACATGAGGACCAAACATTAATGGAGAAGCAAATTGTCCTAACAATGGACATGTTCACTCGATTAACCCCAAGGCGTTATTGTAACCATTTTTGGGCTTTTTGTTGGTTCTGACCAAGCCATTTCAAAATAAAATACTGCCCACGGGTTAAGTTACTTTTTAAAATTTTAAACGGTCTATACTATAATATTAAAACATGTGATCCCTAGCGCCATCGAGCGGTGGACTAATTATTCATTTGAAAACACGACTGTTTATGTCAATAGTATGCAAAAACGCTTTTTGCTATATATAATCATAGGTTTAGTAATCACTAATTATATTACATGGTTGTAGTCTCACTTTATTAGAGCTGCCATGTTTTGCCGTCATCTTCCTGCCATGGATGCCCAAAAGGACAACTTTGCGAATGTAGTTAGCCCGGGTGGTGCTTGCATCAAGTGTTGTGACCGCAGCTGGGCCTGCAGGTGGTCGTCACAAACTCACGTGATTCGGGCCCGTTGCTTGTCACTTTCTGTTTTGCTCTCGCAAGCTTTTACTAGCTTTTTTGTTTTTACTAGCTCCTCCCAATAGCCGCTCTTTTTAGCCACTCCAGCCTATGGCTCCGACAAACACCCGCTAGTCATTCTTTGTCATGTCTGGGTAGAGCTGGCTTTGGTTGAGGGCCCCGATTGGTCCTGAGTGGATGCCTGCCCTTCCGCAGGCTGACCAATCCGGGCCCTCAGCCACTTGTGCCTGGCCCCAGGTGTGACTAATCCCCTAATTAGTGTGGGTGCATTTAATTCCCGGGTGGTGATCAGTCCCTTGTGGGATCATTGCCATTGTCACGGTCACCCCCGGAGTTTGTGCTGTCATTTTGATTTTGAGTTTGTACAATAAAACATAACGGTCTAACCCGCACTCCTGCCGTGGTTCTCCTGCCTTCCTGCATTTTGGGTCCTCTACGCCACACATTGACAGTCACCACGCCGTTCCGTGGACGCATCGTGACAGAATGATCCCACCATAAACGGACCCAGCGGATCAAGAGGCAGGTACCGTTCCTGTTTTGGCGGTGCGCATGCAGCGCCCGCTTCCAGTTTCCAGCGGCGGGTGGGGAGCGCCCGTGGCCAGTTCTGGCGGCGCTCGTGCAGCGCTTGTTGCCGATGTTTCTGGCGGCGCTCGTGCAGCGCTTGTTGCCGATGTTTCTGGCGGCGCTCGTGTAGCGTCCGTTGCCAGTGTTTCCGGCGGCGTTGATGGCAGCGCCCGTGCCGATGTTTCTGGCGGCGCTCGCGGAGCGCACGTTGCCAGTGTTTCCGGCGGCGCTGATGGCAGCGCCCGTGCCGATGTTTCTGGCGGCGCTCGCGGAGCGCACGTTGCCAGTGTTTCCGGCGGCGCTGGTTGAGCGCCCGTTGCCAGTTCTGGCGGCCCCCGTACAGCGCCCGCTTCCAGTTCCGGCGGCGTACGTCCTGCGCTGCAGCCCCTGGCATCATCGCCTGAGCCGCTGCAGCCCCTGGCATCATCGCCTGTGCCGCTGCAGCCCCTGGCATCATTTGCCTGTGCCGCTGCAGCCCCTGGCATCATTTGCCTGTGCCGCTGCAGCCCCTGGCATCATCGCCTGTGCCGCTGCAGCCCCTGGCATCATCGCCTGTGCCGCTGCAGCCCCTGGCATCATCGCCTGTGCCGCTGCAGCCCCTGGACTCTACGCCGGAGCCTTCATCCGGGTCCCACTACAGACGGTGACTTTGTTTAGGACGTCTGGGATCCGTCCCTTAAGGGGGGGGTACTGTCATGTCTGGGTAGAGCTGGCTTTGGTTGAGGGCCCCGATTGGTCCTGAGTGGATGCCTGCCCTTCCGCAGGCTGACCAATCCGGGCCCTCAGCCACTTGTGCCTGGCCCCAGGTGTGACTAATCCCCTAATTAGTGTGGGTGCATTTAATTCCCGGGTGGTGATCAGTCCCTTGTGGGATCATTGCCATTGTCACGGTCACCCCCGGAGTTTGTGCTGTCATTTTGATTTTGAGTTTGTACAATAAAACATAACGGTCTAACCCGCACTCCTGCCGTGGTTCTCCTGCCTTCCTGCATTTTGGGTCCTCTACGCCACACATCGACAGTCACCACGCCGTTCCGTGGACGCATCGTGACATTCTTGTTAGCTCCTCCGGCTAATTCTGGATCGCTCGGTCTTTCGATGTCACTCGCTGGGCTTCACAACGACTGCCATGTTGCCGTTGTTCACCGAGATGTTCGTTTGCTCACGCAAAATAAGAATTGGTGTTAGGTTTGCAAAATGTGGTCTCTGTGAGCAGGCTTGGGGAGTAACGGAATGCATGTTCCGCCGTTACGTAATCAGATAAAAAAAAAGAAGTAACTTTATTCCGTTACAGTTACAGCTTCTTGCTAGCTAGCCCGCTAGCCAACCTCTCACCAATTCGCTATTTATACACCATACACAACATATACACGGTTAAACTTGTGACTGGGATAAAAGTTCATTTGGCAGTTGATGTCAAGCATTGTCATCCTCATTGGATCGATCAATGGATCTATCTATCTATCTATCTATCCATCTGTCTGTCTGTGTGGTTGCTTTTAGTGACAGTTCGAAAACAGCATATGGCCAATCAATCAATCAATCAATCGCCCAAATGCTTTTTAATTACACAAGGATTTGTGCTATTTGTAGGCTTCCCGGGTCACCCGCAAATAGCAGGGGCACATTGTATAGAATATATATTGTGGTGATATTTATTTTTATTTTGTCTTCATGAGCAATCCAAAAGTAATCCAGTTACATTACTTTAATATTATTGTACTTGGATTATGTTACTAACTAGATTTGTTAGCAGGTAACTTGTAACTGTAACGTACATTACATTTGAACCCTTTGGTCTTTGACCATTAGATGGCGCTAAGGACTACACACTGGGTCTTCAAGTCATTCTGTAAATCATGGGTCACTCATTTTTAACACAGTTTGTGGTTTTAGGTGCAGAACTGCCATCCAGATCCATCTGCAATATTGGATCCAGAAAAGTACACAATACTATTTTCCAAGGGAGAAGATTGGTTTGAGGCTTTTGACAACTCTCAGATCATCAGGACACTTGATATGCCGAGGTGGTATGATGACATTGGGATTCTAACAGCCCACATTGCGCTGAAGGAGACGGTGGCAGCGGATTGTGAGTTGAAACAGAAACAGCAGCAGTTTCTGTCTCTCCTGATCGGACACGATCTGGAAAAAGAGGTGTCGGACAAAAATTGCGAGCTGGCGTACACCCGCAGGAAACTGGCATCTTGCAGAAACCAAGAGCTAAGGAATAGGGATGACACAATGTACATAACAGAGCCTTGGGTAGCAAACACCCCGGTGCCAAATGACTTAAAGCACTTGTTAAATAGAAAATTGCCTGTCACCTTACATTACACGAATCGGATCAGCTTCAGTATTCATGTCGATTTCAATGCAACACCTGATATCCTTCTTCAATTTTTCCGAAGGATGATTGCGCAAGAGAAGCATGAAATCTCTGACAGCTTGGTGTTAAAAGTCACAGGAAGGGAAGAGTTTTTGTCCGAGGACTATCCTCTAAAAGATTTCCACTGGGTGCGACAGTGCTTGAAAGACAATCAAGGTCTCCACCTGTCTGTGATTCCCTCGTCCCAGCTTGTTAAGGAGACATTTCACTTAGAGGACTTGCCACTTGTTGATACTTTCAGCGGCGCATTCCGTTCCCATGAAGAACTCTCCCTCGAAGGGAAGGATCTAGAAGACATCTTCATGATATCCTTGTGGGACTGCAACAGAAAATTTCGTGTCAAACTTCTCGGCATTGATATTCCGACGTTTCCAAGCAAACCCCCTCGATTGGTCTACGTGGAAGCAGCTATCATTTACGGCAATTCGGTTATCTCGTCCGTGTCGTCACCACACAAACTCTTCACAGAAGAAGTATTGTGGAACGAGTGGCTGGGCTTCGATCTGCTTCTTAAGGATTTACCTCGTGGAGCCAAGCTGGGCTTCACCGTTAATGCCTGCAGTAGTGATACGTCGCCGGGGACCGACGACACAAAGGTTTCACCCGCAACCTCAGCCTCCAAAACGGTAGACCTGCAAAAAGGGAAGGCGAAGGTGCTCTACTTTGTCAATCTTCTCCTGATTGATTACAGGTTAGAGGTTTTGCTACCATCATCAATGGCTTGGTTCATTTTAATTTTGTTGGCTTTATACCAGACTAGAAAATATTTGGGAAGAACTTTAACGACTCTATACATACAGTATACAAGTGTCAGGAAAACTGCACTATTGGCGCCATTTAGGGACTGAACCCTGCTTAAAACCCTGGAGAACCCACGGGGTCAAATTTGGCCCCTATAAATTCTGCTACTCAAATAACAAAGACCTTTTTTTTTTTTTTTTTTACAAATTTAACTTCAAAAGTCCAGAGTGCCACTTCTGACCCCTGCATGGGGCCATCTAGTGGATGAATATTGCACTTACATGAGCCAGAGTGGTGGCGACAAGATGGCTGGCAACATGCTGTTTTGTTGAGCTGGAAATCAATCCAAACAAAACCATCTTCTCAGCAAACCATCAGATGGTAAAATTGTGTTTTTTTTGTTAATCTATTTCATATCATGTTGCAGAATGCCTACGAGTATATTTTATATATATATATATTGATAAATTAGCAACTCTGAGCTAGTTAAAAAAAAGGGTTAAAATTGAAAAAACATATATTTTGGTGTTCAGTGAACTTATGGCAGTTATTTAATGTATAAGTCATAATTTTCCAAAGAAGAAAATGGTTCTTGGGTTCTCCAGGGTTAAAATAGTGAAAAACCGTGAGTAATTTGTTTAGTATGGAAGGGTAGTTTCAGGCTTACACATTTTTAGAGTACATCTGGTATTCACAAATTTTGCCTCTCTTAGAAATGTACCCTTGCAAAAAGATTGGCACTTTCTGTAATACTGTACTGGTAACTTCTTATCTTTCCTTCATGACATCTGTCTTCCTTTCATTTTCTGCCAGGTCTGTCCTCAGCCAGGGATACTTCACGTTACACATGTGGTCCCACCATGAGCAGGAGGATGAGGTCATCACTTGCCAAGCTGATAAACTTTCCTGTGCTACTAATCCAAATAAATCAAACTCCATGGCTATCAGCTTCTTTCTTGACCACTACAGCTTCCCCGTGGTTCTCCCAACCAGCTTTAGTGCCACCGACTATTCTGGTAATCCCAGTACTAGCATCTCCCAAAGCAAATCTGCTCCTGCCTCTGTATCCAACAATGATTCGTGTAAAACAGCCCAAGATGAAGGGACTGAGCCTGAGACCTCAACATCAGCACCTCAAAGTAGATTCCGGCAAAATAGCGTTTGTTGTGATAGCAACCTACCCCAGTTCCTTCGCACTGTGAATTGGACGAACGGCAAAGTGGCTGTAGATGTGCACAGCTTGGTGACAAACTGGGACCTGACAAAGCTGGATGTGACCATGGCCCTGGAGTTGCTGAGCATGGACTTTGCTGACGAGATAGTCCGAAAATTAGCAGTACAGCGACTAGAGAGCCTCTCCAACGATGACGTTCTGAAGTATTTACTCCAGCTGGTGCAGGTTGGTGTATTTCTACACTTCATCAGATCATTTTCACAAACATCTGAGATGTGAAGGTTGAGTCTTCTAGCTAGAGATGTACACAAATGAAATGTTCATACTTTTTATTCACGTAGACCCTCAAAGTGGAACCTTACCATGATAGTTTCCTTGCTCGGTACCTCATCCAGAGAGCCCTGAGGGTGAGTGACAAGATTGTTGGTATTATTCTGTTAAAAACACATTTAAAAATGGTTGGGGTTGTGATGATATTGGTGGCGATACTCCATGTGACTCACTCATCGCACTGATTCATCCCCTACTGCAGAGCAAGCGGATCGGCCACTTCTTCTTCTGGTATGTGCGTGGCGAGGTAACGTCCTGCCCGTATTTCCGTCACCGTATGGCGGTGATTCTGGAGGCCTACCTTCTGGGCTGCGGTCAGGCCATGCTGGAGGGCTTCGTTCAACAGGTGCAGGCTGTGGACGCTCTTCAGGAGGCTGCGGTTATGATTAAGAAGGCCTACCCTGAGAAGAGGGACCTTCCTCCTTCAGGTGGGGAATTAGCTTGTTGTAGATGAGTGAAATGCATGGGTCATGCCAAACCTCAATTCAGTTAAGTTTGAAAGGATGAGTCAGAAGCAGAGCTGCACTGTGATTGTTTACAAACTAGATGGCCAGAGCATCAGCGAGAGTTAAACTTTCTGTCTCTTATCTCTTATGTTCCTTGAGGGATCCCTAATAATCACCACAGTATACATAATTGCCCCTACATTTGCTTATTGTTTTTTCTCTGACTAGTTTAGAACAGAAATCAAGGAAAAGAGAAAATTAAAGAGAAAGACAAATTATTTCATTACATATTTTCTTTTGATTTTTTTAGATAAAACAATTATTCAGATTAATTACAATTCTTCAAATTAATTGAAGGAATTTTCAGTTTACGTTGATTATGGCGGCGCCATATGGACAAAAGCGGTATTGTTATGTCTGAAGGAAGACCACATTTCCTATGAGGACAAGCGCATTGCATCGTTTTTTTAGCTCACGCCAGCGAGTGAAATCCGGGCCAATGTTGATCCTTGACTGTCCTTTCATCCGGGGTAGCTTCTGACGTATGCCATAAAGCAGTCAGCACATTTGTAGTTTTTTATGTGGCAGTGTTCCTACCAACCTCTCAAAGCTGCTTAGTGCCAGTAAAAATGATATAGACCCCCTCAGGCCATGGCAAATGTACCATTCAACTAGTTTTAAGTCGATGCTTCCTCAGAAGAGTTATGAAAATATTTTATTAAGGTTGAAAAGTTCTTTAGTGCTACTTTAATGATTTTGAAAAAAAAGAATAATAATTATATATTTTTTAAATGTCAGAGTCCAAATTTTTAAGTGGTCAGATAAAGAGAGATAAAATATAGATTAAAAAGTTTTAAATTACCCAAAAATGTCCAAAAGGTCACCAAATTGCCAAAAAGTTAGATAATGTATTTGAAAAATAAAGGCATAAAAGATAACGTTAAAAACTAATTATAAAATGTCCAAAAACAAAAGAAGAAATCCCAAAAATTACCATAAAATGTCCACAAAATTGCCAAGAAATGGATTTAAGAAAAGGCAGGAAAGAAAATGTTCAAATAATAACCAGAAAAAGGTTCAAAAACAAAAGAAGAAATCACGAAAATTACCATAAAATGACCCCCAAAAATGTCAGAAAATTGCTAGCCAAAATAATGCAAATTTTCCCCCCAAAAAATAGCTAACACTAACACACTGTTTTGTTCATCACAATCTTCAAATGTGCGGCTCCAGACAGATTTTTTTGTTATTTATTTGGCCTAAATTCTTTTGCTTTTTTTGTCAGTGCAGGTTGCTGACCCCTGGACTATACAAACCCGTTGAAATACTTGGGCCAGTTTCATTTGCACAGCAAACACTTCTCAAATTGTTTTCTTTCCAGCTTCTCTAAAGCTTCAAGAATTTCTTCAGGACAACCCGCTGCCCAATGAATTCTTGTTGCCTTTGGATCCTCGCATCAAAGTTGGACAGATTCTGGCAAGCATCTCTATGGTCTACTTATGTATTTGCATAATAGGAGTGACTGAACGTTATTTCACACTGACGATGCCATGGTGACTAATGAGTGTAATTGAATGGATGCAAGTAAAATAGAGTCTTCCAGCAAAGTCTTTTTTCCCCTCTCATCTTTTCAGTTCATGATTCATCAATTCGCATATTCTTTTTTGTGGTGGCCTAAAATCTTTTAGAAGGTTTTGTACTCTTTCTGCAATGTCCAAAGTTGCCACAAGATGCTGCCAAAGCATTTCCTATTTGAGCCTGGCTCAAATGGTGTCAAGGAAATATGACATGCGTGTAAACTAATACACAAGTGTCAACAATCGACCGTGTCAACAAAGAGAGACTATCCCCCACCTATAAACCTTATTACCTCTCTGACTGTCATTGGTAATTGTTATTTACCTATCTAATGTCTATATTTAATGGTCTGTGCTTTCTCCGGTGTTTACTGAAATGATCTGGGTACATCACTGTATTTTGAAAGCCCCTGATTGTCCTACTTCTCCTAATTTCCCATTAAATGCAGTTAGACAAATGCAAGGTGATGGCGTCAAAGAAGAAACCTCTGTGGTTGGAGTTCTCGCCCATGCCGTCACCCACCTCTGCTACACCTGTTGGGATCATTTTCAAACAGGGGGATGACCTCAGACAGGACATGCTGGTGATTCAGGTGAGACACATTGGTCTATTTTCTTAATTTTATTATTATTTTTTTTTTAAGTGAGCTTAGAAAATGGTCAACATTCTGCAACTCAATAAGTCATTTGAGACTCAATTAGTCGTTGGGTGCAACAACTTCTTCACTGCCTCTCACCAAATAAACAAGCACTTGCAGATAACTCCGCCGCTATTTGAGTTTCTCTCAATGTATTTGACCTTTCGACAAATCTCTCTTCAGACCTTAGCAGTGATGGACTCAATCTGGCAAGAGCAGTCTCTGCACCTCAACCTTGTCCCGTATGGCTGCATCTCCACAGGACACAACATAGGTAAGAAACGTCAAGCACTTAAAAAATCAGATCCGCGATCAAGATCTGGCATATATAGCAATAATATTGTTCCGTTTTTTCTTCTAAAAAACAAACAAACATTTAATATGGTCTACATTAAAAGGGCTAAATGGTGGGAAATTACATTTTAGTTTTTATATTAATAGTGCCTGGAGTTTGAGTGGAATTAAACAACCAAGTTCATCTTTTGTTGTTAGGCTACAGTATTTCTGAATATCGGTTCTTTGGCACTTCTATCCCACTGTTACATAACAGTGGGGTAATTAACATCATAACCACCCCCACTACTGAGTTCAAATGACTTGTCAGCTAGGCTGGATGAAGTTCCATGTGAACGAACTTCTCTGAAGCAGCTGCTGAAGCTAAAAGCTAAACGCTAAGCTAAGCTGCAGCATAGCATATAATAGTGTTAGCTAACAGCGTTACCAGCTTTAGGTTCTGCTAATGATGTTCTAATAATAAGAAGGTCGGGCAAAGTTGTCGACATTTGAGTAGGGGAGTTTAATGCCATGATTTTTTACACATATTGTATTAATTGGAGGGTTCCTGGTTAGATACACTGTGGCCATTTATGCATATAAGCTGATCCTTGAGTATAACCCTAATTACTCTGTTTTCTGTTACATTAACTATGTTAAGCAAAACATACCATCAATTAATCAAATATCCATGTATTATTAGGCATGATCGAGATTGTCAGGGATGCAACAACTATCGCTGCAGTTCAGAAGAGCCACGAAGGAACGAATGGATTCTTCAGGAATGACGCTCTCTTTGAATGGCTCAAATCCAAATGTTCTCTCCAGGAAATTGTAAGTAACGATTTAAATCATACTCCCTATTCATGTTGGCCATGAGGGACAAAAGTACTAAATTCCTTTTGGGCCGATGATGCTTTTCAAAAGTGCATGATTTCATTTTCTGTCATACAGCATTTTAAGGTTGTAGAGCGGTTTGTAAAGTCCTGTGCCGGCTATTGTGTGGCTACATACGTACTAGGCATTGGGGATCGACACAATGACAACATTATGATCACAGATGAAGGTAAATATACCATAATACTTATGGTATACCAAAAACACTTCCATCCGTTAACTTCCAATTATTTGTCATGCTTCATGTAATGTGAGGAATCATTGTACTATATAAACAAAAATCTCCCTTATGCTATTCAGGCAATTTGTTCCACATCGACTTTGGCCACATCTTGGGCAATAGGAAGCACTTCCTTGGCGTGAGTCGGGAGCGTGTGCCTTTTGTCCTCACGCCAGACTTCCTGTATGTCATGGGAAGGGTCAAAGGTGGCAATAGCCTCTACTTTCAGCGTTTCCGGGTAAGGACACCCTTATTTGTATCCAATGATTTATAGACTCCTGCTTCTGCGCAAAGAGTAAAAACGATGTCGTGCACACATTACATCAAAGCACTAAAGTCAATCAAAACAACAGTAAAAGCCAGTGAAAGATTTGTGTTATACTTCAAATTACTGCCTACCCATTTTTACAGAAATGTCAATTCAAGAAATTGTAAATTGTATTCAGTGTTTGCTAAAAACCTGTGTTAGTTTAAATAAATAAAAAACTTTATTTTTATTTTTTTTACTTACTTACACCACTGTTCTAAGTTGACTTCGCTACTTACAAAAACTCTAGCACATCTGGTTCATGATTGACTTTAAAGTGTCTTTAACCCTTGCTGAAATCAGCGTCTGAAATGCAATTTCTCATTGTGTGATAGATGACAGCGTAAATAATATATGGAGAGAGCCTAATGCGATCATTGTGTATTTATTGAACAGAACGTATGCACTGAGGCCTATCTGGCTCTGCGCGCACACTCTCGCCTTTTGGTCACTCTCTTCTCCCTCATGCTTCTCTCGGGGATGCCTGAGCTGAGCGCTGTAGAAGACATGCACTACCTGCGGGAGGCGCTGCAGGAGGGCAAGAGTGAGGCGGAGGCCAAGGAACATTTCCTCCAGCAGATTGATAAATGTGAGCAGTTGGGTTGGACTGTGCAGGCCAACTGGTGGATCCACCGGATGGCAAATAGATAAATAAATAAATAAAAATGAAGCATGAGTGCCATTTTTTTTCTAAGATAATGCTTATGCCAAAGCATGATGTTTTTATGACTTGAATTTTTTTAAGTGTAGACTTTGTGGTATGTTTATGTTGTATGTAACTATGGATCCATTGCATCAATATCCAGGTAGCTGAGGTATATTACATATAGCAGCTGTGTCACATTTCTTTATATTTAAGCAACGACCAGACACAGCGGACAATGTATTAAATAACTCAATAAGCAAAGAACGCATTACGTTGGCGCTTGCGTGGAAATCGAGTTGAAAAAAAAAAGAAAGAGTTGCTACCAAACAAAGCAGTCATTTGAATGGCGGAGATTAGAGTGCTGAAAGTGTTTGCGTAACTGCACACCTTAAAACTTGCAAGCGTTGTTTAAACGACTGTCAGCCTTAAGTGACAAAACGACGGGTGCACTTTGTGCCATTTTTAACTGTCCTAATGGAGTTTATAGGCAAAAAAAAAAAAAACACACCATTGCAAAGCTCCAACAAAACGTAAGTATATGATTGTAAACTTCTGTTCACTCTTCCCAACTTCCAGACAGAAAAGTAAGATCAAAATGGTCATAAAAGAGGCAAAAATTTAACATTTCTTGAACACATTTATTTTGTCAATATCCTGAAACTGAGGGAACAGATGGAAGCATCACTAATTACAAACTAATTGAGTGACAGAGAGATTTACAGGACCATTATGTTTCTCAGCAGTGCAACAAATTACTATACTGTTCACTTAAAGACATCTCAGTACGGTATTTTGTTTTCAACAATATCCCCAATGCCTTCTAGCTAGATGCCTCAGGACACACCACAGCCGGTCATTAGAACCTACTTCCTGCCAGACACTGCAAATTAACACTGGCCAACCCGCCAACTGCGGGTTAAAATTCATTTAGAATTTTGTGGTCATGCAAATTTACTAGCCAATTTGGCGATTGCGTTATGCATTACCAGCTAAATTGGCTAGTAAATTTTTATGGCCACCCGCCAAAATGAATTTTAACCTGCGTTTGGCGGGTTGCCCGGTGTTAACTTACAGCCCTGCTTTCTTGCTCCAATGGGGTAGATGCCACGGACTTCAGACTTCCGGGTTTTACACATCAGCGCCGTTTCCGGCCGCGTTCCAAATCTCTCACTCCCACTCCTGCGCCTCCCCCAACCGCGCGCTCTCGCTCATCGGCGGGAGGGTGTCTCGGCTATCTGAAATGCTTCGGACACTACAAAATCGCAGCCTCGCACCCGTCGACGGGAACGTGCAACCGAGGGGCACAAAGGCGGAAACCCAAGTACTGGGACGCGGCCCACACGTCGCAAACCGGAAACAAAGTTGATGGGTGAAAACCCGGAAGTCGGAAGTCCCGCCTCCTCCGTGGCATATAGTCAATTGACCCCCTCAGTGAAGAAAGATCCTACCCATTTCTTGATTGCGTCCCGGTGTCCCTCCTCGTTCCAACTCCCGGTAAAGTGCACACATTAAGCCAAAAAGCACTTAAAAAAGTTCAACTGTAGTGGCAGAGGGCAGTCAGTAACGACACGCTATGCACGTTTAAAATAGATTCAATAAAAAAACTCAACTTTCCAACGGTTGAAATGATATGAATCAGAGAATTTTTTTTTTACATTTGATGTTGGATTTTATTCAAAACAAAAATAATAAATCAAAGTGTATTTACATTAAATAATTGTTTTATTTTATTATGTTGGTACTTACAATTGGCCTAGATGACATTCAGTGTCCCAATTAGGACTGTATCAGTGTAAATCAATCCCAGTCTGATCGTGTCATGGCAGGCTTCACTTTGGGGCTCTGTGTGGCCAATAGGGGTATTTGCTGAATTTGCCAAAGATTGCAGTACTTAAAAGATTTGCCTTCAAGTTTGAAAACCAGTTGTCTAATTTGACAGCCTTAATCATTGTGGGTTGTGTTAGACATTAACATTTTTAATTCTTTATTTTATATATTAACCATGTTGAAATGTTTTATAGATGTGAAGTAGGTAAAACTCAGTATAATTTGACCTTAACCTAAGCTGGTACACCTTGTTTGGTCTAAAATTCCCTCTCAGTGTTTACGCACACACATTCTCTTCGTGGGAGCGTACTCTGCTTCGGGGGAGCGCACACACACCACTGACTGTGTTCGCATCATCACTCACGGCCACTCTAGATTTTGTTTTGGGAAAAGTACTGTCAGTAAGATGGGGCTTTAGGACCCAGATGCGGGAAGGCAGAGCGAGGAGGCCGAGGTGTAGTCCAAAAAAGGTTTTAATTTCTGATCAAAAAAGCTATCCTCAGAGTACAAAATAAATGGAACTAACAAAACATGTATATATACATGGCAAAACAAACAGCATGACAAGGTTCCTGACAAGACAAAAAGGTCAGCGTGACGTGGAGAAAGACTTACGACAATAACAGCAACAATGAACCGACACAGACAGGGGGAGACAGCCGACTAAATACACCAACACTAATGACATAACAAGACACACCTGGCTGAGGGCACTGATTGGATGACACATGAGGGTAATGTGGAAACAATCATGAATCAGGGTTGACACACACCACACGAGGAAGGGCAAGTGACCAGAAACGAGAGGAGTCAATTTTCAAACTAAAACAGGAAATGTCAAGACAAGGGGAACACACAAGGAAAACAGAAGCTAAACATGACCGGACTAAACAAGACTGAAAATAAACATGACAAGTACCCTGAGAGTATATTTTGTCTAAAAATGAAAACAGGTGCAGTCTGTGTACGAAAATAATATTATGTAACATATTGTGTGAGAACCAATCTGTTCTACTCATTCTTAGTAGGAGGAGAAGGGGCGTTTACTTTCAAAACTCGATTCTTTAAAAGATGGATTACGCAAAGGGAGGGGGCACATGGGCACTCTGAAAATTCCACCTCATACGTGATGTTCAGTGTTGTTGCGGTGACCGGAGAATTCTCTGTTTAATAAATCATCCTTGCAAGGTGTTTTTCTTACAAGAAATCTGTCTTCAAATTTTTGGAACACGCAAAAGAGGACAAATAATTAGCCTCTTTCAGTTGCAATCTAACTCCAACAAGTCTCAGAAATAGCTTTACAAAGGGCATTCAATAATGAAAGAGTAGAACATGAAATAAGTTTATAAGAGTATAAATGACCAATAATCACTATTAATAATTTTGCCTAGGGGCTCATGGAGGCTTGGGCCAGCACTGATAATATAACATAATACAGGATAACAGCCAGGGGGAGACAAATACACGATAAAGGAAACTTCTACAAAAATACATTATAAAGCTCACATACTTGCTTTCTTATTTGTGGAGTGTCCAATAGACTTAATATATTGTTTGACTTCATTTTCAAGCAAATTAATTTATATCAAATAAATCAATCAATCAAAAAAAAAAGAAGTGGTCTGGTTAATGTATCGACATTTGTGTAAATGCCATTCAGATAATATTAGAATAAGATTGATCAGATAAAATTACTTTTTACTTCCAAATGGAAAAATTTGGAAGCCAAACAGTATATTTTCAAAACAGAGAGAAAGCTGCGGTTCTATAATAATGAAATATATTTCCAAAACTTTTCAGGAAACGGGCAATCCCAAAACAAATTAAACATATCCTCCGGAGAATCTTCACAAGAAAAGCAGTCAGTGTTAACACTGACTGCTTTTATATATAAATATAAATATAAATATAATCAATTTCAGTTTTTGTTGGATCAATAGATAGTAAAGTTAGGTTGAAGTTGTAACCAACTAAACCTCTAAACAACGTAATAACACCATTAGATATTGCATTAACAATGGTATTAAATTCAGAAACAAATCACAATAACATATTTCAAAAATAAATTCCTTGTATGTCAAAAACAAGCCATTCGGATTAAACAATTGATCAACCAAAAGAATATTATATGGGAGAACCAAGAGGGATAAAAATAATGATTAATGTTTATATACAATATTTGCATTGTTCCATGAATAATATCGATGAGGTGAGAAGTTATGTTTATAAATCAAAGACCATGAAAGAAGCATCTGTTTGTGAAAATTAGACAGTTTAATGGAAAGTTTTCGGATGCTGTAGTTGCATATAAAAAAGAAAAATGAGGCCTCCAAGTTTAGAAAAAATGAAATTTGGGATAAAATTCCAAATTGAAAATTGATTTTTTAAGAATTGTTTTCACCAGTTCATTTTTATTTATTATAAAGTCCAAAATGTTAAGGCCACCTCTATTATAGGAGTTCATTATTACAGATTTATTATTATTATTTTTTTAAATGTAACAAGTTTTGTTTATCCAAACAAAATTAAAAAGCATTTTGTCTATATCACTCAAAATCTTTTAGTTGACATCAAGAGAGAGAGCAGCATATGTAAACCTTCATCTTTGGTCAGCAAAATTCTTCCTCTTAATGATAAATCACGTTGCAACCATTAGTTTTTTCCAGATTTTTTTTGTCAATAATCAAATTAAAATTCAAGGTGCATCTACTCTCTTCATCTTTGGAAATATTAATTGACAGATAGACAAATATGTGAATTTTCATTATTTATTTATTAATTTTATTATGTGAATTTATATATATATATATATATAAGGATGATTAGAGAAATATATATATTATTATTCCAGCTTTTCTGTTTACAAATAAAGGTCGCTTGACTAGGAAAAGACCTCCTGCCCCCACCTCCCATTTTCAGTTCAATAGACTTAACCAATCCATCCATTTTCCGTATCACTTTGATCCTAATGAGGACAAAATGGATGCCCAGAAATCTACTAATTAACTTTACACACACATATATATATATATATATATATATATATATATATATATATATATATATATATATACACTTAGTAGTTAGCACGTCTGCTTCACAGTCAAGAGGTCCTGGGTTAAAATCTTGGCTCAGGCCCTCCTGTGTGGAATTTGCCCGTTCTCTTCATGCTTGTGTGCTTAGTTCTGGGTTCTCCATCTGCTCACATTCCAATAAGGTGCATGTTTGGGTTATTGGAGACTCTAAATCACAGGTGTCAAACTTAAGGCCCGAGGGACAAATCTGGCCCACTGCACTGCACTTTGCATGCGGCTCACTAAAACAAATAAGTCCACTTCATGTTTCTTGCTAAATGGGTTCATTCTTTTGATTTTGACAGAAAATCTGTACTGAAATGGCAATTTTCATCACTTTCAAGTTCAACAGATAATACAGATACAAGCATTTCTTTTCATCGAACCAGTTTTTAACAAAAAATTAGCAATATTTGTGTATACAATACAAAGTTGTATACTTGCATGACACAATATCCCATGACTCTGTTTAGGTGACTATACAGTACATACATTTTATATTGTTTTCACACTCATAGTCTGAGGGAAAACACCACTACTACGTGGCTCAGATTTCTGGTGTGAATGGTAGTGTGACCCCCCCAGAAACATTTTAATGTAATAGCCTACTATTGTGCCCTACTTGTGCAGCCCCCTCTATAGTTTAAACTTGCACCTGGAGAATATTAATAAACCTATATTCATAAATTACTACATTTTCATTTAATTTTGTCAAGAGAAGTGTGGGACTTCCCTTCCCGCTTACTTAAACAGTTCTGAAACAGGAATACACTATGAGTAATCTTTACCTGAAGCAGTGGGCGCGGCCTAATAGCACTGGCTGGGGTCCAAAACTTCCAAGGGGCCAACCTGCGTCTCTCTCCCCGCGGACCGCACACTGCAGCCGGCCAACGTCGGGACTCGGGACTACCCCCCCCACGCCCCCTCCCGCCGGTTGGAGCCGTCCTGCATCGCAGCAGCTCCCGCAGCGAAAGTGTGGGAGTGAACAGAGGAGAGCCAGGAGTGAAGCGTGCGTGGAAAAGCGGAGAACAGGTGAGAGCTAAAAAAAAAGAAAAAGAAAAAAGGGAGTCATTCAAAACCTCTGGCATGAAATTACCAATTTTTAAGTTCCATACTCAAGTTATCAGTGATGACTGCGCCGAGCAGTCTGTATAGCTACATGAAGCTATCACACAAATGTAGACATTATATGTATTTGTTTGTTTTATTTTATTAATGTAGTTTTAGCGTTCCTTACACGGTGTCGTACTGGGCTAATTTACCCAACGTTAGCTTGCTCGTTGACCGGTTGCAACGGGTCTAAACTTCATCAAACATTATCTTAAAGTTGACTCTCATGAGAGGCCCACAAAAAAGAAGGAAGTCCGTTGAAAATCATAAGAGTCAACCGGTCATATTGTTATGTTCACCTGCCATTTTTTTTAAACCGCTATGTCAGGGAGCCTTACTTGTTACATGTTTTTGAAAGAAAAAAAAGTAGTAGGTTGCCTTGTTTAGCATTGTATATAGTAACAAAATTTCAAAAATGTTAAGAAAAAAAATCTAATGAAGGCAGCGCATTGAATGAGTGGTTAGCAAGTTTGGCTTACAGTCCTGAGGTTGAGGGTTTGAATCCCAACTTTGGCCTGCGTATGTGCGTCGTTTGCATGTTCTCCTTGAGCTTGCGTCCATGTTAGGCTCGTTGAGGAGTTAAATTTGTCCATAGGTGAGTAAATGTGAATGAGAATCACTTGTTAAGCCTATACTTGACATTTTCCCACTGTGGGACAAATAAAGGATATCTTGTATTAGAATGCAAAGAGCTTTTTCAAAGACTGACTTGTGATTGACACTGTCAGGGAGGTATTCATTTAATGTTCCATAGTGTTCTTGTAATTATTATGATTGTAGTTTGTATTTTTGTTGATATGCGTCACGCAAAAATGATAGGGCAATAAAACAGTCCTCATATCCAATGATGCTTTGCAGTCGTATTGACCAATCAATGAAAAATGTGAGGTTAGAGTTGGGGTGGGCAAGTGAAATTTTCTGTGATTTATGTGAGCAGAATACCTGCTTGGTGGTTGACTCGTGGCTGCAAGGCAGGGTTTTTTTTCTTTCTTAACACACATTCCTGCCAGATTACTAGCGGCACAGATTAATGGGGAGACAAACTCAGATTTTCTCCTTGAACTGCAAAGAATGAGAGTCAAATGCACATCAGTGCATTTCTTACACTTGTTGTTCCAAAATGTAATTTAATATGTTCAACACATGAATTTTCTCGGGGTTTTCAGACTAATATCATACTTACATTGATAAAGGAAAAAAAAAGTCATAAGTCCCAAGAATAACATTGTAATACTAGTGAGAAAAAAGTCATTTTTTGGGAACTGGGAAATGAAAATAGAGTTGTAATTGTTTGAGAATAAAGTGTGTATTTTACACTGTGATGTCAAAATTTTCAGTTTTGAGATCAGTTGCTGAAATCAATTAATCGAGCAATATAATTAAATATTAAATTTAAATGGGTAATTTTATTTACTCTAATACTAGGACTATAAAATTTTCTTTTTTTTCAGTAAAATAGAATCTTTTTTGTCGTAAAAATATTTTGACCTATATTTCCACCCCCAAAAAATCTTTACAATATGTTCTTTGCAGCCCCATTAGTCTGGAGACGGTATTCTGATTAACGCATTTGCTCCCAAAAACCTATAAATACGTTCTATTTGAAATGTTTTAAGTGCCCAAAAGACGTATTCATACGTTTTTTAATGTTTTTTTTTTTTTTACATTTTTTTTTTAATGCTAGCGCATACAGAAGGCTGTGATACAGCCTCTCAAGTGTAAAGAACAATTGAAGAAATGGTAGTTATTACACAAACGACCAGCAGGTGGCAGCAGAGCAAAATATGAACCAGGACTATGTTGAAAAAACCCTCAATTACTCAGAATTCTAAACAGATTTGTGAATAATGATGAAACTTATCTCTATTCAAATGCTAATTGCTGCAAAACGAAAACAGATAGATACTTTTTTTTTCCTGATGAAAGAAGAGACTTTAATCTTTCTTTTTGGTAGGTTTCCTGTTTTTATAGCAATAGAACACAATATTCTGTGGGCCTTGCAAAATCAGTCAAAATCCAGTAAAACAGCCGGGAGTGAAGGGGATTGCTTTAGTGAAAATGGCTGGGAGTGAATGAGCTTTTTTTTTTAATATTGAGCTTGTGGATTCTGAATAAAGCAGCAAAATCCACCTGTTTTTATCCATTTTAGGGGACGGCCATTTTGCCACTTTGCTGTCGACTGAAAATGACATCACAGTGCCTATAAGGGCTGAGCTTGCGAAGGTCACATGACCAAACTCAGAAAGCAGGCGGGCTGTGATTGGTCGTTACCTGAGCCCTGAGCATCTTTGATGTTGATGACGTTCATAGTCCACAAACGCAATATTAATCAGACCAATCCGGCTGCAAAGAACATATATATTGTAAATAAATAATTTTGGGTTGACTTTTGAAATTTTGACATTTTTCTGGTATCAGTTTTATTCTTATATTTCAATTTTACTCCGAAAATGCCCTTAATTCTTGCAGTATTCTACCTAGCCTGTGTGTGTGTTTGGAGGTGCATGTTCCCAGGGTTCTTGGAGGCTTAGTCTAGCTTTAATCAGCTCAAGGACCTGGCCCAGCACCCTGCTGCTGCGATCAACTCTAACCTGAAGGGTTAAGAGGATCCACGAGTAGCTCACAACTTCAGTTGTCGAGTAGGAGAGCGTGATTAGTGACTTCTTTCCCTTGGCTCATTTGTGCTTGAATCTAGACCACACAGGTAAACTGTGCAGTATATTTTCAAATATGCACCTGATTTATTTTTTAACATAAAATGTCAGTCAAATTGAAGCAGAAAAGAAAGAAATGAAGCGCAGTGATAAAGAGTGACTGCTCGTGCTAGCCAGTTAGTGGCTATCGCTATAGCTTATCAATTTGTCCTAACGATCAAATGAGAACTTCTGCCCATTGTGTGTATTTAATTGCCAACGCAAATATTAATAAGGTAACATCGAGCACACTACTGTTAATTTAATCTCAAAATATTTTCAGTCCAGTGACGAACGACGTGACATTAAGGAATTGGAGTTTCATCCACATTCCAACCATTTTTCTACTCAATGAGACATTAGCATGGGAGCAGGAGTTCAGAACATCCACAGAGAGCATTCCACACCCCATTAAAATGTTGTCGCTAGGTTCGGCAGTGTAGTACTTCTCTGCATACTTGGTATCCAATCATTTGTTTTTACAAGTACAAATTTTAAGGAGAACATATTATTTCACCGCCGTATGGCTTATTGCCAAAGGGTAGTGTGTTAGTTGTGGGCTCCATACGTGTCACTTGGGAGCTCGTGTGTACAGGCTGAGATGCCATAATCATACCTGCTGATATAAATCAGTTTCACCGTTGACAGTTTTCTTTCCTTTTCATGTCTGTCTCCTCTTGCATATTTGTCTCCTTTCATCCAGTCTGGAAATCACGTTTCCAGACAACTGACAACTTAATGAGTGCAACCTAATTACAGTGTCTGATCATGAATGTAGTAAAAAACAGGTTTGTTTATATTATAATATTTCAAGGAAATGCCAATTCCACCATTTTTTGATTTTGTTGTCTTTTACACATGCATTTTTTAAAGGACTCTTTATGTGGTCATATACATTGAAGTAGAACCAACATGACAATTAAATGCAACGTTAGAAACATATTGATTTAAAAAAAAGAATGGTGCAAATATTTATCCGGCATGTTGTGAAAACGGGCATTTTAGTCTAACAGTTTACCAAGCGTTGCATGTTGGTGTTCGGAAAAAGAAGTGGAAAAAGAAGCATTTGTACTAATAATTGATGCTTATGTTCTTCTTTTGTTGCTGTCAAATTCTTCTTCATTTGTTTCTGGCAGGTTACACACTACTGATTCAAGCTGTTAACTTGAGTACCTTTTGAGGAGATTAACTCATTCACTGCCATTGATAGCTATAGACGTCAAAAATTCATTTGAACTATTTTTATTAGTTGAACATTTTTTTCCCCATTTTTGTTAACAAGAGTATGAAAACCGAGATTTTTTTTGTACATGTGGAACACATATAACATTTGTGATTAATCGTGAGTTAACTAGTGAAGTCATACGATTAATTACAATTACAAATTTTAATCGCCTGATGCCCTAATTTTTAATAATGTTTTCTCTTTTTTTTTAATTATTTAAATTTTTTATTTTTAATAATGTTTTTTTTAAGAAAAAACTATAACAAATTAGGGGCGTCGGGCGATTCATTTTTTTTTTTTTAAGATAATTAATCACACGACTTCACTAGTTAACTCGCGATTTAAATTGTTTTAAATTAAAAAAAAAATGATTTTTTTAAAAAGATTTCTTTTTTTTCTTTTCTAATTTTAAATTAGGATCGCATGATAATTGAATTAATCGCATGACTACACTAGTTAACTCACGATTAATCACAAATGTTATATCTGTTCTAATAAAATTTTTTTTTGTAGGTTTGCATACTTTTGTTAACAAAAGTGGGCACGAATGTAAAACTAATAGAAATAATTCAAATGAATTTTTAACGTCTATAGCCGTCAATGGCAGTGAATGAGTTAAATACGCTGATGGAAATATGGAACATGCTTTTTTTGCATACATAGCCCAGCCGATTTGATTGGTTAGATTTCTCAGAGTAGCAGTTTGGTAGTGCATCCCAAACCAAATAGTTCATTTTCTCAAAGGCAGACAATATTGTGCAATTTCCGTCAGCATACATCAGTGAGGATCGCTTCTCACTATATCAGTGGATCCAACTGAAAGGAAGCGTTACATGTTTAATACTATATGACAAAACTCAAAATCCCCAACCTCAAATCTACCTGAAAAACATTAATGGCGCTTCTGTTGCTCCTTGAATCCACAACGCATATAGTAGTCTATATGCAAAACGGTGGGAAATGATGATGGTGTTTTTTGCCCAAATCTGCCAAAAAGCGTTGACTTGATTACAAAAATCTGTTTTTGTAATTTTGTAACAATAATGTATCGGATTTATATAGCGCTTTTCTATTTAAGCAGACACTCAAAGATGCTTTACAATGGAACGGATACATAATTCATGCACTTACACATTCACGCTGTGGTGGCGGTAAGCTACTTAAGCAGCCCACAGCTGCCCTGAGGCAGGTTGCCAGTGTGCACCTACGGCCCCTCCGACCAGAACCAAACATTTGCACCTTCCATACACCAGTGTGATTAGCACTGGAAGCAATAACTGTGAAGTGCTTTGCCCAAGGACACAACACATGATTTGGGTCGCGCGGGTATCAAACAGCCGACCTTCTGGTTACTGAACGACCGTCTCTACACACTGAGCCACGGCCGCTAGTAACGCATGCTATCTGAGTCTAGCCCTCAGCAGGTTCCGTGCTCATGTCAAAATCTTAACTTCGCATCACGATGCCGGGCACCATGTCAGCCATTACACCACTAACGAAGATATAAAAAAAAAATTAAATTCCGTCAGATAGATTTTTTCCCCCCATGGATAATTTTCTCTTATTCTATAGGGAATCTTTTGCGTGACATTATTTTGTTATTAGCATGAGACTTTTAAGTCATTCCGATTGAAATCATTCGGAATGAAAATCTCTGGTCACCTGTTTACATGAAATTAACTCCACTATGTTAGTCCGATCAGCAGCACTGTAAACATCACGTGGCTTATCAAAATGGAGTTCATTCATCTATTTAGAACAGTAAATATGATCGTTTTAACACTTTTATTAAAGCAACATCTCGATAATAACATGCACTTTGAGTACTTTAAAGCAAGTTCTCCCATCACAGACGAGCTCTGGAAAGACGCTGCCATTTAAAGTCTGTGTTCGATGATGTCACTACACATTTATATCAAGACAGAGCAAATCCGATGCAGTTTGGCTATTCTAATTAAACTGTTAAATTCAGGCTTCCCCCCATATGGAACATTTTCTTTCATTTGGACATTCGTATTTATTTTAATCGGAATACATTGTTCCATGTAAACCCGGCCATTGACCTTCAAATGCAGCCAAGATGAACTGAAAAAAAAACTTTGACAGTCAGCGTGCTACTTTCTGTGTCATTGTATGCTAGTCCGTGTAGGTTTTTTCCCCAAATGCTGTCTAACTAACAAACTAACAAACTAACTGACTGACTGACTGACAATTTGATTTGAACCTAACCTTTTGCCTTGCAAGGCACACTTGGCAAAAGATAAAGCAGACCTATTTGTTTCCTGTGCATATTGCGACATACTAGGCCGTCCTTTGTATTTTGCTGACATCTGCTGTGCGGAATTCACAGTGATATCACTTTACGGTTCTATGCTCTTTGTCTGGGTCGCCTGCTCGGCTATAGATATGACCAACTGGCACACCCTGCAGTAAGTTATTTTTTAACTTGAGCCCTTGGAGGCACCTGAGCGGCCCTGCTGCATATTGTCGGCAGAATTAAGCTGAAACCGATGCTTGCTTGTCAGTTTTTGTGTCGGCGCAACCAAGTGTACTGTTTTTTTTTCTTCATTCCTCATGTTTTAAATTCAAATGATGCTATTTATGACTGCCACACACAGAGGCTCGGTCGACGTTGCTTCATAACACAAACTTCCTCCATGATGTCATCACACTGACGCGGTCCCATTTCTAGCCGAGCCTCTTTTTACAGCACCTTTACCATTCAGGATTATTTTTACAACCTATTTACCTTTACATCGCTGCCAGCTGCAGTGCATAGCCCTTGATTTGATGTGTACACAAGTTCGTACAGGCACAAGCGCACAGAGGAAGGCTTATCATGTTTTTATTATACGGGAGCCTGGGATTGTTTGGGCTGGAGTTCCGAGATTCCTTGGCTTTGTCTTGCCTCCGCACAGACTTTGTAGAGGCGCCATGAACTTTCTACTGGGCTCGCCTTATCTCCCCTTGATGCAACTGTTGGGTGTTTGACAGGCTCAGTTTTTTAAGTTAGTCAGGTGCAGTTGTTACAATGTGACACGGGTGGAATTGTTAGAATGGAAATGTTTAGTTCATCTTCATTATTGTGGATGATCAGAAAAAATTTAATTTGTTACGTGGAAACAATGTGAAAATTATCCTGCTTGTGTTAGCATGTTGCTATTTCTAGCAAAGTCTCACCAATTTAGCAGCAACGACTCTTTTGTAAAGCAGCTACTCATTCACAGCAATGCTGTTGGTTCGAGCTGTTCACATCAGCGGGGACACGCTTTGAAATACAAAAGTCGCTCAAAAAGTTCATTAAAAAAACAGCGTCCTGACAAATAAAGCCAAATCAACTCATTCACTGCCATTGACGGCTATAGACGTCAAAAATTCATTTGAACTATTTCTATTAGTTGACATATTTTTTCCCACTTTTGTTAACAAGTGTATGAAAACCTAGAATTTTTTTTTAATTGTACATTTAGAACAGATATAAAGTTTGTTATTAATCGTGAGTTAATTAGTGAAGTCATGTGATTAATTACAAAAAAAAAAATTGTCGCCTGACGAGATGAGTATTAAAAATTAGGGCCGTCAGGCAATTACAATTTTTAATTGCAATTAATCACATGACTTCAATAGTTAACTCACGATTAATCAGAAAATTTATATCTGTTCTAAATGTACAATAAAACATTCTAGGTTTTCATACTCTTGTTAACAAAAGTAGAAAAATAATGTTAAATTAATAGAAATAGTTCAAATTATTTTTGGACGTTTATAACCGTCAATGGCAGTGAATAAGTAATGAACCCATCTTTAGATATAATCCGCTACTTTGATTGACAGAACCACTGTATATAATAAATAAAGGTCAAGGGGGTTACCCGCCTATATTCCCACACACCCGAAAGAAATGTAAAAGTAGTTTTTCCCATATAAATTTGTAAAAAACTTTTCAAGTGTTGAATTTCTGCCCATTTCAATGAAGTGAGAACCCGCCTTGAACTTGTTCCAGTTTCTGCTCTCGCTGCCTCGCCATCTCCTCCTTTAGCAGAGGCCGAAGGTCACATCAGCAGAGCGCTGTGAATGTGAAAGCTGCTTTGTTCTCTCGTGCACTTGTTGTTTTGTTGGCTGGCCCCAATCACACACATGCATGAACATTACCCACACACGCAGACACCGCTACACTTCCTCCTACGCTCGTCTCTTTGTGTTGTCCCCCTTCCAAAGTCTTTGACCTTCAAAGTTCCTGGAAAAGGTCCAAGGTGTGTTAGCGTCACATCTTTTTGACATTGCAATTAAAGAGATTATGGCTACGCTGTGCACTTACGCAAAGGCCACGGCCACACAAGCAGGTGCCTTTTTTATAAATACATCACCGTCGAAAGTCCTTTTTTTTTCTTGTTTCATTTGTATGATGCACTATTATGCACCATAACCTCCGCCAAGGAGTTATTGTTCAGTTTTTTTGTTGCCTGTTTTCACTTTTGTCAGTGCAAATATCCTTTGTTGTGGAGGTTGTTTTTGGACTGTTGTTAGTTTGTTAGGCAGGATGACACTAAAACTATGCACCTGATTTTCACTAAACTTTAATAGACAAGTGGCACATGGGCCAGGGAATAATTATTATTAGTTGACGACTAAATACTATTTAATTTTGGTGCATATATCCAGTAGGAGTGTGCATCTCTCCAATAAAAAACGATTGGGGGTGCGATTTATCACAAGGATCATTCATTTTAAAGTGGAACAATTTGATTCAGTTTGATTCAATGAATTACGATTCAATTCAATATGTCAGTTCGTGAGGGCATGACGCAACAAGTTTTTTTGTTGTTGTCATTTTACAATATCCATATGACGTTCCACCGTTAATATCCAGATAAACGGGCGGACCATGAGTTGTATATTGCTAGCACGACTGCTTCACAATCAGACAGGTTAACTCATTTGCTCCCAAAAACGTATAAAAAGTTTTAAATTTTAAATATTGCCATGGTCTCAAAAACGTATTCGTATGTTTTTTATTTATGCTAAAGCATACAGAAGGCTTTGATGCAGCCTCTGACCTGAAGAGGTCGCTTAAAGCAATGGTAGTTATTACAAAAAACGGCCAGCAGGTGGCAGCAGAGTATAAGAGATCAAGCAGGGCCATGTTGCATACAACCTCATTTACCCACAGTTCTAAACAGTTTTGTGAATAATAATGAAACTTAGCTATATTCTAATGCTAATTGCTGCAAAACGGAAATAGATACAAATATACTTTCCTGAAGAAAGAAGAGACTCTAATCTTTCTTTTGGTAGGTTCCATGTTTTTATAGCAATAGAACACGATATTCTGTGGGCCTTGCAAAATCAGTCAAAATCCAGTCAAACAGTGGGAGTGAAGGGGGTTGCTTCAGTGAAAATAGCTGGGAGTGAATGAGTTAATTGTGGACCCTAAGGTTACGTTCACACTGCAAGTCTTGATGCTCAATTCCGATTTTTGGTGAAATCTGATTTTTTTTCTGTATTTGTTCACAGAACATATTAATTGCAACCTCAGTCTGTCTGCTGTGTGATCCATATGCATCCGCAAAGTGACCCCATTGCGCCAAAGAAGAGACGGCAGTCGTCGGGGCAAATCTTTTTTTTTTTTTCATCTCATATCTACAGAGAAAGCGATGCGGGAGGAGGTAGAAATAATATTTTGTGAAAATGAGGCGAGCCTTTTTGATCTCCTTATTTCACAGAGACGATTACTAACAACATCTCGTCATTTCCGCGCGTAATAAATGAACCAACCGTCTGCGTGGTTAAATTACTAATATCACCACAAATGTCAACTTTATGCTTCATGTTTCAAGTCGGATTCAATTTAAGTCACAAATCTTACTCAAATCAACTTCGCCGATTCACGTACGTCTCTCGTCGCATATTGGACTTAAGATGACGGAGAGGTCGGATATATGCAACCTGGTTGTTCATACTGAGGTCGCATTGCAAAAAATCGATGTATCTGATCTCGGACCACATATGAAAGTGACCCTGGTCGGATATGAAAAAATCGAAATTGAGCTGTTCACACTGGCATAAAAAAAAAATCAGATACAGGTTGCATTTGGGTAAAAAAATCAGATTCGGGTTGCATTTGCCTGCAGTGTGAATGTAGCCTAAATGGCTCATTGATGTGAATTTGAGTGTGAATGGGTGTTTGTCTAAATGTGCTATGCGATTGGCTGGCGACCAGTCCAGAGTGTATCCTTCTCTCGCCCAAAGTAAACTGGGATAGGCTTCAGCTCACCCGTGATCCTCATGATGCCAAACTGAAAATGAAAAAGGGCACTAAATTGGAAGTTGACAAATTGATGACGAGTGTAAACCGGCTTCTCACCCGAAGTGTGTGTGTTAATTATTGCATTAGTGCAACCTAGAGGAACGGAGTTTATTGCCTAGCACATCATGATTGTTCCATGACTGACGCTGACGATATTACTTGTGATTCGGGCTTGGTGGAGATCTGTGTTATCCCAGGTGCCATTCAAAGTACAGTATTAGTTTACTGTATTTTGTTAAATCCATATTCAATGGATGTTTAGGAGTAGCTCCACTTAAGTATGCATGTACTCTACATGCATAGCCTATGTCTTTCTTACTGCCATTTGTCAATATTGTTATTAGGGGTGGGAATCTTTGAATGTCTCACGATTCGATTCGATTCCGACGTTTGGGTCTGTGATTCGATTCGGAATCGATTTTCGATTGTGAGCGATTTTTGATTCAAAATCATTTGATTGACAATGATTTTTGCTTCAATCTATAGATGTCCAAGGAATTGTAATGATATACTCAAGTCTGACTCGCTAATGCTAATTAGCGCGCTACTTTATTGGATTAGCTTGATCGTGACTTTTTCTTTCTACTCTCTAATGTGGCTACAACTTAACAGTGTATTAGACCGCGTGGAACCACACTGCCCCTCAGTGGCCAAACCGGGTACAACATGAACAGCGCTCCAAATGAAGGCACACACAGACAGTATAAAATAATTGAAATAAAATTGATTTTGGGACATTTAAAATCGATTCTGAATCGTACTAAACGAGAATCGTGATTCTTTTGAGAATCGATTTTTTGGCACAGCCCTAATTGTTAATTGTGCCTCTTTCTGTAAATTACTTACTTGACAGCCTAGAAATGTGCTTTCACATGGGCAGGTAAAACATTTTTCTCAGGGGAATAACTGTACACTTGAAACATTCCAGAGTAGGTATGGACATTGTCTAAATTGCCCCTTTGTGCCTGTCCATACCACTCGTCCCTCATCATATTCTCTCTCTCTCTCTCTGGCCTCTCTGGCCTGCTCTCTACCTCCCTTGCCTCTTCACTCTCCCTGCGAGTCCAGAAGAAAGGGGTGGCGCATTCCAACAGCCTGGAGACCGTTCCCCTCTTTCAACCAGTGGCCCGCAGAGTGACAGTGCAATTAGAATAATAATAGCTGTCCATTCACCCCAGTGCCCCAGTGACGAGGTAGCCGGCCGGAGAAAACCAGGGAGGGCGAGCCGAAGGGCGGAGAGAAACCAGCACTCGGGAGCTCCCATTGGCCCTTGGCTTTCCCTCTGTTTTTACACCACCGCCGGCGCCGGTAGCACTCTCAAGTTTGTTTTACACTTTCTGCTGCATCACATGTGCATGCACGCGTAAACACACACATGGCAGAGACCGGCGTTCAAAGACACTTTTGAGTGAGTGCTTCTATATTGTGAGGAGATCAAACGTGAGTATGAATACTTGAATCGCTTGCGAGCTCTCATGACTTGTTTTCTTCTTTCAGTGCTTATTTTGTAATGCTCTTGTGTTGTTAGTAAAGTTGAAGGGTGAGGCGTCATCACTGTAGCGCCACTTGGGCTAAACTAAACTGTTCACTGCATTGTTGAATTGTAATGAGAGATGCAGATAACTAGTGCAGATGGCATTTGTGTAACTTCATTGAGAGTGACCTGATTTATTGGTCAACGCCGAGAGACAAGACAATCCAAAATATTTAGTATTGTACAAAATTTATGTGCATTACACTACTGTATTTGTTTGATTTGTTGTTAATTCATGTGAATGTAGCCATATATAATTAGAATAGTCATCAGGAGAATCGCAACCCATCGGCCAAACAAGACGTGTTTGTTTGGCCATCTGTTTGCCACTTAGGTACCTACTTCCTGGTTATGAAGACTGGCAGCGCCATTATGATTTTTGGGCTTGGACGGTTTCATTGATGCCATAGAGACTCAAACAGTGAAAATAAGCTCTGGTATCTGAATCTGTATCAAGATACTCACCAACGGGATAGCAATCATTTTGGAATGAATGACATGACATCATGACACCGAAGCTAGTATTGGTCTATATTGTATTTTATAGCTCTAATACATATTGGTATCCAAATATTGAACTTTTTGAAGGCAAACTCGGTGGACATGAAATGAGCAACCTCTTGTCACCAGCGTCCAATCAGATTGCCTTGTCATCACTATATCGCTTACAGCCACTAGCCAATAGTTCTGCGGTATCCAGGGAATTTTATTTGAGGCTAGAATTGTGAATATGAATATTCCAAGTTATTACATATAAGAAAACAGGAGACACACACAACAACATGTTTTTATATCTTAGTAAACTCCCTTATAGTACCATTTATTCTTTCCTGTGGCAATCCTGTCACCACAATTATTTGTCTTCGAGGTCACGCTGGTGCGTGACGTGAAACATGCTTGTTCTCGCCTGTCATTTTGTGTTTCCACACATGCACACACATATTCTGTCCCATTCAGTGTGGACGCCCCTGTGTTTGCAGAGCCTGTGCATACAAGAGGCCCTTTGCTCACAACTCAGCCAAGATGAACTACACTTTAATGTCAGCATTGCGTATAATTGCCTATTATCATCATTTAACAGATAGTAAGGGAAACAATCCAACATTTGCACATTTCGTCAGGATCAACAGATTTAAAATAAAAAGGATCTTCTTCGATCCATATGGAAGACCAAAAGTCCCCACATTAAATAAATAACTACACCATTAAATCATTAAATAAATGTGTAATGAAATAATTAAATGTGTCATTTATTAATTAAATATGGAAATAAATAAACAAATAATTAAATAAATGTGTCATGAAATAATTAAATATGGAAATAAATAAACAAATAATTAAATGAATGTGTCATGAAATAATTAAATGTGTCATTCATTCATTAAATTACCTACATATATAAATATATATATAATCTGAATCAATCCATATGGAGGACCAAAAGTGCCCAAATTAAATAAATGAATACACCATTAAATAATTAAATAAATGTGTCATGAAATAATTAATTGTGTCATTTATTAATTAAATATGGAATTAAATAAACCAATAATTAAATAAATGTGTCATTCATTAATTGAATTACCTTTATATATAAATATATATATAATTATTTCTATATTTATTTATTTCATGGTCCTGTGTTCATTTTATCTGTCAAACTTGGCCATCAAAGTTAGTGGGCGGGGCTAAAGCCTGATTCACTCAAATCTTGTCTAATCGACTACTCTGGCCTGAAGTGGTTAGCAACATGGCGGCTACGGTGATGGATTTATTTATTTTTCTAATATAGAGTGATCGAGGCTTGTTGTGCACAACCAACATCAAAATAAAAAGCGATATTTCCACTATTTCGCTAAAGTACAATTTTGACATGTAGGTGTTTTTATTGAAGAGTGATTTGCTTCTGAGGCGTGGTTCTCGTAATGTCCTGCTTCGACTCTCGCGAAATCTCGCAGTTCTTGTAGGCGGTCACGTCACGAGAGTAAATAGTTTGCGTGTATGGAGCCGCGGGCAGCCTTGGTCCTGTACTTCCTACATTTTCTTTCTTTTACCGGGCGAGGTCACATGACTACAGGAAATGGGGGAAAAAAGTGTTTCCATTACACTTTTCATGAAACATCGCAACACAGTGACCATGAAATAATTAATTAAATTGAGAAATATTTGTATATATATATATATATATACACATATATATATATTTACAAATAATCATTATAATTCATTATTTAATGACACATTTAGTAACACATTGATTTATTGAATTCCATATTTAATTAATAAATGAAACATTCTATTCATTAATCCACATTTATTTAATTATTTAATTGTGTATTCCTTTATTTAATTTTGGCACTTTTAGTCCTCCATTGATCCATGCTCCAGACCAGCAAAAAAAAAAATTCTGTGTGATCAAAACATAATGCACAGTGTTTAGCTGCTGGCCACCCTTCTAAAGTTCCATCTTTGGGTTGCATTTTAGAGGAGTGTTACTCAAGGGCCAACTGTAAGAAATCTAACAAATTTACTGTCCTCTGTGCAAATCATTAACTACAATTTGGAAATATTTGAGCGTTCCCAAGAGCTTTCACAACATTCACGCACGTTCTGAAACCAGAGAGAGAATCGAACCATCCCCACGATGATATCTTGCCCCAGATGGCCAAAGTCAAAACACTCCAGCAATTTAACAACAAACTAATCTTCAGCTTTAAAGACCTTGAAAGATATCTGACCAAAGCTTCAGCGCTTGTCCCAGACCCACAGGAAATTGCAACATTGCACCTGGAATGGTGTAATACGGTAACAGTTTTGCTTGTTAAGCATGAGGTAGTTCAGTAGCTCAGGCTGTAAGAACTTGACCTTGGACTACTTGCAAGAATCCATCTCTGGAATTATTTAAAACATCACACCCAAAAATTTTCGTTGCATTTCATTAAATTATGCCCCAAATTACCTGACATTAACCGATTTACAGATCCTGAAAATAGTTTTGGATTTTTTCCATTTTCAGAAACCTTGCTGTAGAAGTCATTGTTTAATCTAGTTTGGTTAATAATGAATGAATCATCAAGAAGTAGTCTATGATGGTGTATGTACTATTTGCTGTTGATCAAAATTAGATCGTTTGGCCTCGGCAGCACTGAAAGCGACTTGCAAACGACATTTCCAAAGAGGTCTCAAGGTGGTCATATGCATTGAAATTGCTACCACAAGTTAAAATGCATTTGCTTCCGTCTGTTTGTTGTCAGATCCAGACAGCTTATCTGCTCGTTTCATGTCCAGTGTTGCTGATGACCACCATGGCTCTGTATCTGATGCTCTTCATGTTCGGTGAGTACAATTCCATCCTTCTTCTATTGCATTTGGGTTCCTTCATTCAAATTAGTAATGGATGATGTTTGAGAACAATGTGTTCCAAAACATGTTCATGGTTTATCGGCATGCTAGAAATTGTTCAGCCTGGTTTCCAAGTTGACTGGCATTTAATCAACAAAGGAAAAAGTTCACGAGTTCATCAAAATTAAAATAAGAGCATTATTTTGGGATGATGTTCAGATCGCAAGTAGTAGATTCAAGTAAATCTTCTCTTTTGCAGACACTAGTTATCTACAGGCAACTCAAGCATAAATTCTCTGTATCCACTCAGTAGATACAAGAGACATTTTATGTAACAACATTTTGTGTAAAGTTGTGCCATTGGCATTCCCATGGGAGCAATAGCAGCCGTTAGCACACCTCCGTGTGATATCATAACTTCCCGCATCACATCATGTCTAATACATTTTTTGGGGGTAAACATTTTGCTGTAACTCCGAGTTGTACAACATCAATAAACTTCAGCGGTAAAATCTTCATTGTTGATTATAAGCGATATATGGATCAATGTGGTACAATACTTATATATATATAATATATATTGAAGTAGCTGACTCTTTATGCTCCAAAATAAATGTTTTTTTTCTGCCGGGATGTTTTTTGCTAGAAAAAGTGCCAACGTGTGAGCGGCCTTAAACTAACATCTAATGCAGGGGTGCTGAAGTTGGGTCCTGGAGAGCGCCTATCCAGCCTGTTTTCCATGTTTCCCTTCTGCAGCACAGCTGAATCTAATGATCAGCTAATCAGCAAGCTTTGCAGAAGCCTGATAACGATCCTGATCATGAATCAGGTGTGTTAGTGGAGAGAAACATGGAAAACAGGCTGGATAGGGGTTCTCGAGGACCCAACTTGAGCACCCCTGATCTAATGATGACCTTACAAAGAAATCAAAATGATGAATTTCTGAATTGATGGCTCACTGCATGACGGTTATGAACTACTGAATGAATTGATGGATAACTTCACGAGTGTTCATATAGTTTGTTTACATTCCTGCAAGCTTACCTGCTCTGCTTAAGGTGCAAAGAAAGTGTTGCAAAGAGTCTCTTAAAGGTGCATTGGCATTCATTCACGACCACAGTGACACCTGGAATGTTTCCGTTAATGAATAACATTTTCCATCCTGTCTCTACATTCCTGCCGTTGCTGCTGTATACCGGATGGAAATTGGATGCCTAGGGGTGCGTTTACCTGTTATTCTTTGTGTGTGTGTGTGTGCGTGTGTGTGTTTCATTGCCTCATTCTACACTCTAATAACACACTTGTAAACCAGCTGTCAATGATCTCCTTGTTCTGACAGACATGCCTCGGTCCTTCTCTTGAGTTCTTTGGGACTCACAGTGGCTATATGCGTCGTTTTCTATATCCAACGTGTCAAGTTCCAGGATTGGTGTCACAAAAAGATATATTTTAAATCCAAACTGCAATTCTTCCCCTTCACCCTGCTGGACTCTCACACACTTTTCCAGGCTTCTCTGCCACACCTTAATGCACTCCTGGAAGGATTCATCCAGGTTCCTCGGCATCGACCTTATCTTGAGTTGGTGCATTGTCATGTTTAAAGAGATGACATCACAGAATTTTAAGCCCTTCCACAGTTAACTATAGGCATATAATGATTAAATCTTACCTTTCACACCATGGCGATGTAATTTTTTTATGAAAGATTAGGTATTTTGCTGGCTATTTTTCTTTTTCTTTTTTTTTTTTTCTTCTTTGGGGAGAGCTCAGTATTGATCATTTGACATGTCATCATCATTGTTCTCCCTTTTTTTTTTTATATATATATATATTTTTTTTTTTGCCGGCTATTTTTCTAATGCGGAAGCAAAACGCCCGGTTCAGTAAAACCCCGCCTCTCCCCGTGTGGTTGCCGCTTCCCTCTCGTCCGAACCGGCTACAGCCAAGGAGCGCTGTGTGGCCACGCAAGACCGGCCAGCCGTTGTAGTGCAACCATGACTTCAATTCTTCAACAAATATTTGAAACAAAACGGCTCCTTGCCACAATAAATCGTAGTGGAGGAGGAGGGAAGAAGAGGGGAGAAAGAAAAGAAGGGGAAAAAAAACAGACAGAATCCTGAGTTCGTCTTGAACCAGAGACCTGTTGCTTACAGGGTGAGCAAGCTAACCACTACACCATTCATTCATTTGAATTCCAAAGCACAAAAAGTTTTGCACAAGTATCAGCCAGAACCCTTTCTGGGATTTTAAGACAATTGTCATTGCACTTTGGCATTGCAAATATGGAGGATAATTGATTGCTTTGAATTTATTTGGACAGAATATTTATTGATAAAAGGCTGCTTTTGTCACTATCCCATGGAGGTCTCAGAGAAAGTGGGCGTGCGTTTAGCCCGCAGAGGCGGTGCGGGGGCGGGGCTGCACCTAATGACGTCAAAAAGTTCCAACAGCTCGTTTTGTCAGGTTGGGAGGGGCTGGTGCTTGGAGAGCAGAATGATCTAAAATTTCTCATAGAGGGGCGAATGGAGGAAAACACCACTTTGGTGATGTTTTTGGTGAGGAATTTGCATTTCAACATGGCTAAAAGCTCCAAAAAGTTGATTTTTCACATTTCTGTCCCTTTAAGCAGCCATGGTGAAGGAGTTGTCCTGCCAAAAGTCTCGTATCTTCTTGTGCACTGAACAAAGCAAATGCCATGGAATCTCTTTGTAGATGTGCTGGTTGAGCATCTGGCCTTGTGGCAAGAACTTGCAGTTTATAGCACCCGATACATGGAATAATGCAATCAGAAGGGCTTTCACTTTGGACTTTAACTGTCTTGCTTTCTTCGGCCTTTGCTTCTCAAATTAATAAAATTTCTCCGTCAGATTTTAGTGGCATTGGAGCTATTTTGCAAAAGCAAAATCAGTGTTGCCAACTGAGGGTTTTAGTCACTATATTTGACAACTAGCAAGAAAGTAGCCCAGTGGATTCAATCACAGATTGAATTGTGCTTCAATTGGAATCATAAACCAGAGTTTTGTTGGAAAAAAGGTTATATATCGCACAGCCCTACATCTTGCTATTTCTCCACCACACAATTTGACTTGCAGCAAGGTGCCGATGGATGGGGAGGTTGTAACTTGTCAATGGATCTTTCAGAATGACACTGACCCAAAACATGCGGGCCATGCAACAAAAGAATGGCTCAAGAAGAAGCACATTAAGGTCACGGGGTGCAGGCTAGCTGTCCCCAGACGTTAATCCTGTAGAAAATGTGTAGGGGGAGCTGAAGCCACGACTTGCTAAATGACAGGCTTAAAACATTAGGATTTGGGCAGGATCTGGAAAGAGATGTGAGACCAGCTACAAGAAATGTCTGATCATCTTGGTCGGAAGTAGCTGTATTCATTTTGTATCGGTTAGGTAAGAGCCACTTGTCAACACATTTGAGGGATTTTTGTTCTTTTGCCAAACAAATACCCTCTGCTGGTTCTGGTGAGCAACTCTCGATAATTTGGTTCATTAAAGCAAAGAATGATGGACTCTTGATTTGTGGCTTATTTTCAAACAAAGTAGATAAGGTAGGCTTGGTCTGAACATGATTTGAAAGATGGCTTTGTGCTTTCATTAGAATGCTATTAAATGAAATGCTACTAAATAAATGTTATGAAACGGTAACAAAATGAAACAAAGGGTTCTTGTTGATGTTTTTCACATCACAAAACTTCTTGCCAACAACTTCTGGATTGTTGGAAAGTGTAAAAAAAAAAAAAGTATACTGTAGCAAAAAAATGCATGAGCAGCACAACTGAGTACTTCGGAGAAATAATTTATATGCTGTATTGCATTTGAAATTTATATATATACAATAAAAATATAGACGCAGCACTTTTGTTTTTATAGTTTCCCATTTTTTAATGAGATGAACTCAAAGATCTAAAACTTCTTACACACATACACAATATCACCATTTCTCTGTTCTTCACAAACCAGTCTAAAAGGCTACTCTAAAAGGTGCAGTTTTGTTTTACTGTCAGTTTTTTACAAAACTGCACCTTTCAGAGTGGCCTTTTATTGTGGGCAGTCTAAGGCACACCTGTGCACTAATCATTGTGTCTAATCAGCATCCTGATATGGCACACCTGTGAGCTGGGATGGATTATCTCGGCAAAGGCGAAGTGCTCACTATCACAGGTGTAAACAATATTTAAGAAAAATGGTGATATTGTGTATGTGGAAACGGTTTTACATGTTTGAGTTCATCTTGTAAAAAATGGGAGCAAAAGCAAAAGTGTTGCGTTTCTATTTTTGTTGAGTCAAAATGTCAAGAATTCAAAGTTGACATGAAGTACAGTTTTCTTCCGAGATGCTTTTTTTGTCAAGGGGAAGTTTAACAATACACCGAACTGTCCCAATCTTTGCTATCAAGCCTCAACATGTTGCAGGTCTGTTGTTTTTCTGTAGATCAACAAGCTGAAAAGACCCCATACATCACTGTCAACCTCATTTAGCTTTCTTCTTATTTGCTGTTCGTACAGTAATTCTACAATCGGGGCCCCTCACCATTTTGTTTCAACATTAGCTACCAAATTGACTGTGCTGCTCCCTCGTCTTGATGAGACCTGCAATTCAGTGGTGCAGAGAGCGTGTTACACGGATCCAAGCAAGGAGGGAAGAAGAGATGTTCCACACTGACGTCCATTAAAGCAATTACTTTCTGGAATGTCAGCCAATGCGTCCAAAATTATAGACATTCTTTTTCAAGACAGTAAAACAATATTTGAAAATGTAATGTCCGGGCTAGAGTTTGCATCAAAACAAATAATGCATTTTCACTGCCTGGCCTGAAAGACTGAAACGTGTTTTTCTATCTGGCAGACGATCCATTTGTACATTTGTCTCATCAACAGGATTGGGAGGGTTACAGTTACAAGTTACCTGCAAAAAAAAATGTAGTTAGTAACGTAATCTAAGTACCATAAAATGAATGTAATGTAACTAGATTACTTTTGGATTACTCCAATATTGAGTATGCTCATGAAGACAAAATAAAAATAAATATCACCACAATATATATTCTATACAATGTGCCCCTACTATTAGCGGGTGATAGAAACCCGGGCAGCCTACAAATAGCAAAAATCCTTGTGTAATAAAAAAGCATGTAGGCTATTGATTGATTGAAGGCCATATGCGGTTTTCGAACTGTCACTAAAAACAACCACACCTCACAGTTTGATAGCTACATAACGGCGGTACATGTATTCCGTTACTCCCCAAGCCTGCTCATCAATGCTGAACATGATAAGCAATATAGAAAATGAATGACTAGAAGCTGGTCGACCAGGAAGAATGCGGCCAGAGCAATATATGCCTTTATACAACACGTTAAAATAATGGTAACAAAGTCATGTCATTTGTAGGAGAAGTGAAATGTACACATGTACTATAACTGTACCACTGTTCATCATGCTAGCACTGTACCACCAGTTTGATATTTTACACATTTTGTGATTCAATAGGTCAGTCGGAAAAAGCTAGTATTTTTTATTGCAACTTGTCAAATATGAAGTGTCACGCAAGTTCCCAAGTCTTGCTTTATTTATGTTTGACGTCACTCATCATCCTTTTTCTCCAGCCTCAAGTGTGTCTGGACAAGACCTGCCATCGAGCCCGCACGGCTGCACGGACGGGAGCTGCTACCCTGCCACAGGAAACCTTTTGATTGGACGGGCTGTGAACTTAAGTGCCACCTCCACTTGTGGGCTGGACGGGCCAGAGCACTACTGCATTGTCAGCCATCTCCAGGTCACTTGCTAAAATATTACATCCTTTTCTTTTGTCACCTGTGTTGTCAAACCAGGTAAAATGTTGGTTCTTTTTTCCGTGGCTAATCCATCTTTGTCATCTCCATTCAGCTTCAATGTTTGTTTTTTTGCTTTTACTTGTTTTTAAGGGTTTGCACCTGCTCAACCTTTCAGTATGTGTTGTACATACATGCAAACAAACCACATAAAGCCTTTTTGTTCACCTTCACCTTTTGGTACACACTTTGCTCTTCTCCCTATATGACATTTTGACCATTGTGAATACGTTCAAGACAGGTACATTTTGTAGGCGTTTATGAATACTACCTCATACACCTGCAATAAAAGTTGGCAGGCTCAAATTGTATAGCGATAGATGATAAATAATAATGTGACTAATTTCAAATGTAGTCCTTTGTGGAATTTGTTTGTGATTTCGGTTGAGATCAGTTATTCAGTCAGCACAATATAAAATATGGGTGGGTCACTTGAAAGAAATATAAACAGACAGGCCAAAAAAAAACAACTCCCTCAGCAGCAATATTTTCTTGCACCGTTATATGTAAAACAAAAATATAAATGAGTCTCCTCAAGCACATCCAATCTGCAGCTTTAGTATTGTTTGTCTTTCTAAATGGCGCTTCATCATGGGCGCGCTGTATACATACATCTGTTTTCGCCACGAGTGCATACTTGCACCTCGATGCCTCCAGGTGAACAAGATTGACGTGAGACCCTGATTCCAGAGGCCCTCCTCAACTCTAGAGGTCAGGATGGTGACAAACTGTCACACCGCGTATCCAGGTGTGGACCTTTGTTGGCAACTACCTTAAGTGTCAGTGTTAAAATGTCCAGGAGTTCATCAGTCGTGTGCTTGACAAAAGGTTGTCATGAATCTTTTCCTTTTACCGGTAAGATAAAATTATTTGTTATCTCCGAAAAGAGGTGCTGCTGTTAATCCAATCGGGTTGATGGCCTTTAAAAGGAACAAGACGAGTGGCAAAAATAGATGCAAAATCTGTCATGGATTTCGGCTCAGGAATCAACCAGTGTAGTAAAACAACAATTTAAAATCAAACAAGGTTTAATCAATTCTGAAAAATAATTATCATTTTATATATTTGTTTGCGAATCAATTAGTTGTCATTTAATTGATTAATGGTTGCACCTCTAACTTTTCACTCATGGAGACCGTACTTCATTACCAAGCCAAATTACACATTAGTTTGTGGATATCACATATTATAGTATTCACTTTTTTTTCTAGGCAAAAATCTTTTGAGATGCATAGTTTTCACAGGATAGCAACAGAAATGTGTGCCTTAAATTCATAACAAGCTGAGTCAACTGCCATCCGAGCCCAGCAGTAAGATAAACAGTACGTATTATAAGGCAAGGAAACGTGGAATGGAAATGATCTGCAAAGCTTTTCAAATTAACATTGGATTTACATCAGTGCTTTGTTGCACCAGAAAGCTGACCAGCCTTGACTAATTGGGTATGAATAAGGACTCGGAATAGAGAGCAAGAGATTTAAAGCCACAAACCCTAAGTACCACGTCTACTCTTATTCAAATTCAGTTACTTTCACCGTCCTACGAGAGGCAATTGATTTGATGCAGCTCATCATTGCAAAGCATTGACAGATATGCAGACGATAACGAGAAATGACACATCCACTTTACCGAGAGATGGATGGCCACTAAGCAGAAAGGAATGAGTTCTTTAACACTAACACCCAATGTTATTGCACTACATTGCAACTTTTTAAAAAAAAATTATTGTTGTAATACTTGTATTATATCATTCTTCTGTTCATTGCATTTTGATATGTGATGTCCATTTCAACTTAAGTTGAATATAATAAATGGGGTTCATTTTCCTATAAAGAACTACTCAGCTGGCTTTTTGGGTAATGCAAAACAATTAAAAAATGTTTTTATTATTGTTGTATACGAGATTGTGGTGTGCACATAGTTTACTTCACTTTGAAAATGTGACATCACCAACTACGGGCCTGGAAGGCATTATACAATGTTCTTAATTGTTTTTACGCATCAATGTGAGCAAGTAGTGTTTCTACTACATTTGCATCTGTACATCAAACTTTTTGAAAAACAAAGGAGAAACAAATCTTGTTTTTACCAAGATGTTATGTAAACATACGCTAAGATTTAGGTTTTGAAGCAAAAACAAGAATATGAAGAAAGAAAAGAGTTTACATGTTCAAAAGGGAGTAAGAAGTTAAAAACGTATACAGTCCTACCCCTAATGTTTTGACTTATTTCAATAGATAGATACAATAATAGGTTAATATATTTCAATGAAAGAAAATGTATAAACCTGTTCGTGTATACAACTACACTATGATATGTACGTACATTTGCCAGTACCATAAGTACATGTCATTCATAGGCATACACCATAATAATTCATCCTCATATTCACATATACAATTTTCATTACACTCATACTGATATATGAGAGTGAATGGTCGATGTCAACACTTTCTCGTTCACGATTGGATTTTAACTAACCAATCACAATCGCAAGTTGACTTGCATGATGTTCATGTTAAAAATGTTGCATATAAGCTTGGTAGGTTTACAACATGTTACAGCCACATTATCCTGGCATCCACTATAACAACTAAAAACATGAGATTACACCCAAAAATAATTTCCGTGTTCTTATGTGGGGAAAAGTGTCTAAACAGCAAAAAAAAGGGGGGGAAAAAATAAATTTTGCTCAGCAGAAAAAATGCGGGTCTGAAGTGACTACCAGGAGAAGCGGTTAAAAAAAATAGTGGTGTCCTACTTAGCCTCCAAATGTCTTCTAAGACAACCAGAAGAGTAGTTGTGATCAATTCACTCACCTGAGAAGGGTCGTTTCAGCAGCAGTAGTGGTTACAGGAAACGAAAAAGAAGATAAAGAAATAGCAAGCAAAGGGAAATTAACCCATTAAAAGTATATACGGTATAAACGGCATGTTCAGTATGCGCTGCACAATTTAATTGACAAATGTCCCAAACATCACATTTTATCCACATTTGGAAGAGGCCTGATACCGTTCAGAGTTGCCATGAGCATGACACATATCCCAGTGATGCCATTTGAACCACTTCATTGTTGAACACAAGCCACATTCATTGTACATGCAAAGAAATGTCCTTCAACTTTAGCATCTATACCAGTCATGTTATTAGTTTAATCACTCCTGACAACAACCGAATTAAAAAGTTCTCGGCTGGATTCCAGTGCTTCTCTGTGCCAACCTCATCTACCCAACTCCCCTCTTCATGGCCCCACTCTCCAAACGCACCCCTTTCCTGCCTACCTCACCATGCCCCTAGCTCTCTGCAGGCAGGCCCCTTCTTTGTCTCCAATGGCTGAGAACCATTTCCACTTGCATGCCAACATCATTCACCTGTGCCCTCTTGTCTAGCACTTCTATTTATTGTAAAACTTTACCATACACACACACGTACACACACACACACACACGCACGCACGCACACACACACATGTTGGCTTTACATTTCTAGTAGGGACATCTCATTGACATAATGCATTTCCTAGACCCTGACCCTAACCCCAACCATCACCACTGACTGCCTTACCCTAACCCTTACCTCTAACCCCAACCAAATCCCAATTCAAACATAAACTGTAAAACCAAGTTTTGACCTTCAAAAAGAGGTTTGGACTCATGGGGACCACCAAAATGTCCCCACAAGGATATTTGGTCCCCACAATGATAGTAAAAACCTAGAAAATAGTCCCCATGATGTGACACACACACACACACACACACACACACACACACACACACACATGCACGCACGCACACACACACACATGTTGGCTTTACATTTCTAGTGGGGACATCTCATTGACATAATGCATTTCCTAGACCCTGACCCTAACCCCAACCATCACCACTGACTGCCTTATCCTAACCCTTACCTCTAACCCCAACCAAATCCCAATTCAAACCTAAACTCTAAAACCAAGTTTTGACCCTCAAAAAGAGGTTTGGACTCATGGGGACCACCAAAATGTCCCCACAAGGACAACAGACGACAGCATTGACTAAGAGTGCAAACGTGTTTTTCTCACCTCACCAGGAGTCAGACAAATGTTTTGAGTGTAACTCCCAGCATCCGCATAACCTGCACCGACACAGAAACAGCCACCGCATCGAGAATGTGATCTACCTCATGGACAGCAACGGCGACAACACGTGGTGGCAGTCTGCCAACGGTGTGTATACAATATACATATAATATAATATACAGTATATCATTTCACTGTTTGGAATATGTCCGTTGGGGTGAATCTAAAAGGGTGGTCTCAAATAGTGTCCAAAGTACTTCCTGGTAGTCCTGTAAGTTCAAACACTTGCCTGAGAGTGAGTATTTCAGAGTTTGCCCCACAGTGATGCACTTCTGACATTTTGTTTCCTCAACAGGAGAGGAAAATGTCAGCATTCGACTGAACCTGGAGGCAGAATTCCACTTCACGCATCTCATTATGAAGTTCAAGGTACACACTCTTGCATGCATGAGTTTGTTTTACAACCTTTTTGTTTGATGCTCCAATGCCAGTAATTTACTCCAAGGGCTGTACATATTAGCAGTTTATTTGTTCTTGTGTTCATTATTTCATTTTGGGCTACTTTATACTGTATGCATAGTATATGGCAGTATCTCCAATTCCCTAATATGTGAGCAAGTCTATTTAACTAGTTATGAACGTCTCGCTAAACTTTTTTTTTTTTTTAACCACTGCCTATATTCTGAGATCTGTCAAACAAACAGAAGCCTTTTTTGGGTGGAAATGGCGCCCATTATGCAAATTAGTGTGACACGGGCGCATTTAAGGATGAATTCAGATTCATCAACATATAAAGAAAATGGGCTGGTGTGCATGTGTCGAAAATCCGACGATGGTGATTTTGCGTATATGACCAACTTGTGCACAGTGTACAAACATTCCTATGCATCTGTTCGTGAATGAGGTCCAATATGAGTAATCAGAAGTGTGCAGAAAATGTTAAAATGTTTCCTCTTTCCCCTACAGACTTTCCGCCCTGCAGCTATGATCATTGAGCGTTCTGCGGATTTTGGACGTTCGTGGCGTCCCTACCGCTACTTTGCCTCAAACTGTACCAAGACCTTTCACGGTATCGCCTCTAATGGCCTGCGCCACATCAACGACATTATCTGTGAGGAACGCTACTCCGACATTGAGCCCTCCACCAATGGGGAGGTAAGATGTCGAGGGTCTCATTGTCACAGTGATTTGCGATTCAAGATTTTAGACGGCATCATCTTGGTCTTTAAATGCCGAAATTTAAACAAGCCCGAACCCCTTTGGATGAGAAAGCTGATGTAGAACATTTGCAATTCAGGCAAATGCCAAAGCCTTTGATTTGGGTTGTGCGGGAGTGTGATAGGCAACTAAATAAACATCAAGTGAAATTTTTGACCAACGTACTCCCAAAACACATTCTCAAGGACAAAAATACCTGCCAGAGGAATTGAATTCTCTCTTATCCTATTTTTCTTTCTTTCCCAGGTCATTTATAAAGTGCTGGATCCTGCCATTCATGTGAAAGACCCCTACAGTTTGGACATTCAAGGTAGCCTCACCTCATCTAAAATGTAAAAAATGCAGCTAGCCATGTTACCAAGCTGCCTTGTTGGCCACTTCCCAAATCTGTATTATAGGATACCATCAAAATGTTTTTGCCTCTAAACAATGTTCAATCTCTATCTTTGCTAGAGCTCCTGCGTATCACCAACCTGCGCATTAACTTCACAAAATTGAACACTCTGGGAGATGACCTTCTAGACAGACGCTCTGACGTCCTCCAAAAATATTACTACGCCATCTACGAGCTGGTAGTCAGAGGGAGCTGCTTCTGTTACGGACACGCCTCAGAGTGCGCGCCAGTGCCAGGAGTTGATACGCGGGAGAACGGCATGGTGGGATTACAAGTCTTCGTTTGTTACCTCTGCCAAGATTTGCTTTCGTTGCCATAGTTCCATTGTTGCTGCCTTCTTTAGTTAGTCCGTTTGTGTGCTGAACAAAGATGTTTGTAACATTGGAGAAATACAGTAGTGAAGTGTGGCACTCTGCAATGTGCATTACTGCCCTCTACAGGATTTGAGTTGAACAGTAATGTCCTGCACCCTGGATAGACATGGTTAAGATTGAGTGCAATTCTATTTCTTTTTCTTGGTAGTCGTTTTATTGCCTTTTTTTAAAAAAAATTTTTTAAGGACAAGCTGGTTAAGCCATGTTTGTCTTGTTGCGATTATTTTTACCTGCTTCTGACAGTCAAACGTTCTTCAATCTTGCCAGATCCACGGCCGGTGTGTTTGCAAACATAACACAGAGGGGCTGAACTGTGAGCGTTGCCAAGATTTCCACCATGACCTGCCATGGAGACCGGCTGAGGCGGAAAACCCACACACCTGTAGAGGTAGGCACACACAACTCACAGGCGTTTTTTTGGGTGGAAAAAATATATGTGAGAGATTTTATATGGAAGTGGACGAGCCACGACACCTGTGCTTCCTTATGCTTATTACTTTCTAGGCACTTTATGACTCCACTGTAATTGCAAATATTTTAATCGCTGCAGCAATTTTGGAAGCCATATTTTGTGTGTGTGGGTTACAAACAGAAATGTGTTATTTGCTGTATTCTACAGTGTGTAACTGCAATGGCCACTCAAAGCAGTGTCACTTTGACATGGCGGTGTATTTGGCTACGGGCAACATGAGCGGAGGAGTGTGTGACGGCTGCCTGCACAACACCATGGGACGCAACTGTGAGATGTGCAAACCTTTCTACTATCAAGACCCCAATAGGGATATTAGAGACCCGCAGGTTTGTGTTGGTGAGTCAAGCATTGAATTTGTCTTGTAAGAACAAGATACATTTTATCGTATAGATTCAGAAAAAAAGAAAAGAAAAAAAAAACATACATGTTGAGTTTGGAGCTTTACATTGAACAAATGACTAAAATCTATTTGTGTTAATAAGACAAATAACAAATACCGACGTGAGCGATAAATGAACGTGATCACAGCCAGCTACTTTCTATTTTTCTCCATGCGACCGTCAGCCTGTGACTGCGACCCGGTGGGCTCAATGGAGGGAGGGGTATGTGACAGTCACACCGAGCCAGACATGGGCATGATCACTGGACAGTGTCGCTGCAAAGCCAACGTCAAAGGCTTGCGCTGTGACGACTGCAAGGAGGGTTACTTTGGACTCAGCCAAAACGACCTCCTGGGTTGTCAGCGTGCGTATACATGTTTTTTTTTCCTGCTCACTTTTCTTCTTGTATCTTGGCTAAAGTATTGGACTTGTACGAAGCCCAAAGGTCGAGAAATAACTTTGTCCTCTTCTGCTTCATATTTGCTCCTTGTCTGCATTTATAGCTGATATAAACACATTTAGAACATGGTTTTGGTTGTACAGAACCCACCATAGCATTTTTTTTGTATTCACATTAACTAGCAAAATGGTCAGTCGTCCTATCGTAATCACACAATTATAAAAAACTATTTTTGAAAGATAAATACTATATTGTAAATTTTCAGTTTCACATTGCACCAGGAAGATTTGACATTGTTTTTCACTTTTTTTTTAATAACTGCATGTTTTTATGTCTGCCACCAGCTTGCAACTGTGATCCTCGTGGCATCATTATGATGGGAGCCCCATGTGATCAGATCAGCGGCGACTGCTCCTGTAAAAGATATGTGACTGGTCGCTACTGCAACCAGTGTCTGGTTAGTACCTGTCATTCTCCACCCTGTATTCAATGCTGGTCAGCCGCATGCCTTTTAGTTCATTGTTATTCTTCAATCACACTTTTTCATATTCTTTGTTGAAAGGTTTTTATTTGTCTTTCTAGCCTGAATACTGGGGTCTCAGTATTGACCTGGCTGGTTGTAGACAATGTGGTTGTGACTTTGGAGGAGCCCTCAGCAATAGGTATTCTTCCTCCAAAGTCGATGTCCTGAGAGAATGGATTTATTGAAATTGTTTACGCTTTGTATGTTGGCATTAACATCTTTTGTTGTTGTTGTTGAAGGTGCATGATGGAGAATGGACAGTGTGACTGTAGGAGCCATCTGATTGGTCGGCAGTGCTCCGAGGTGCAACCTGGCTATTTCTGCGCCCCGCTGGACTTCTACAAATATGAGGCCGAAGGGGCCACTGGACACTCGCCAATTGACTCAGCTCTACCTGTAAGAAAAAAAAAATATATATATATATTTTTTTGCTTTGCTGCTCACTCAAGCCCATTGCAAGTAGGATTGCTTAAAGACTGCACTGAGGAGAGTAAAACCACCAAATGTACGTGAAACTTTAGAATCTGACTGTGTATAAAGATGGCGCAACCTTGTGATAGCATCACTGTATGGCTCGGAGGAAACGTCGCTGTTATGACTACAACATCTCTTTTGACTCCACCAAGGCTATCTTTGGCTGGATTTTCACTGCAGGTCCAACTGCCCACATCCAATTCAATGACATGTATGAGTCTCACACATATATACGCCCTCATTGAACTTCAATAACTCCTCAAGTGACAAAAAGTGAGGTGGTTTATTTAGCATGGCTAAATGAGGGTAAGCGCCACACCACATTACCACATTAATCGCATCTGCAATTATTTTGCTTATTTAATTATTATGTACATCTAATGTAGCATATTTAGACCATATTAATTTTCCATGTTTTCTTTAGTTTAGATTTACAGCATTTTTTTAATGTGTGTATTTGTGTTGTTTGGGCAGACTATGGCCTATATAAAATATGTTTACCCGATTTTCACCCTTATTTCCACTGTCATGTCTCACATCTGAATAGAGCCACTTGAAAGCAAAAAAAAAATCGCAATTGTTTCACCTGAACCTACCAGTTTTAATGAATGAAGCTGTTGTGTTGAGAAGATGCATCTTTATTTGGGTGTTTATTGTAAAAAGGCCAAAGTAAAAGCAAAGCGCACTCAGAATTGATCTTTTGATGCCCATTAAACTGAGGTCCAATGAGATTATCTGACTTCTGAAAATCTCGTGCAACATCAAAGGACTGTCTTATGTTGAAAATATTGGTGAATATTTTCTTACTTTATTATTTAGATTCAATTTTATTTCATTTTATAATTTTAACTGTCACCTCTCCACCCATTCTACAACATTCTATCTTCTTTTTCCGCCTACCTGTAATCTGGCATTCACTCCCATTTAGACAGTCTGCTTCCTCTCCCCTCATCAATTTACCCACTCCACTCTTTCCACTTCCAAGTTCAGCCCAGTGGGCAAGCTCAGACAGACCCTTTCCATCCACACTCTCCCAACATTCCCTGGAATGTGGCAAAAGACAAGCGCTGACTTCAAATTGTCAAAGAAGCAGCGATGCAGGACACAAAATATGAGGGGAAGTGCCTCACGGGCCTTATCTTCTGGCGGATGCTTCTTGGTAATCATTGTGTGTTCTGAGGATTACAGAAAGCTGTGTTCACTTCCTAGAATTGTGGACAAAGTGAGGTAATGCAGATAATTAGTAGCTTTCTGTGTCATCCCCCTCGTGAAGGGTTGCACTCCCTGTTTTCAAGACATTTGATTGTTGGCCAAAACTAAGAGGGGCTCTATTTTCATGCCCTGCGCAAGTCTAGCGTAAAGTGCAGTCTAATTTGGCACATGGGTGGAGTTTTTTTTTTTCTTTTGGTATTTTCGCATATGAGCGCAGTTAGAAACAGGTATTTGCGCCGTTGTGGGTGTGAGCGCAGCTGACTCGCGGCTCCTCTCGTTCACATTTAAATCAGCGCACGAGAGGTTCACAGTCTTTACATTGCAGAGGAGCAAATGTACGGCATGATCAAAATGTGAAAAGTACATTTGTAAGGAATTGCAAGCAGACTTTACATAGAGCTTCCACAGTGTGTTTTACGTTTTTTCAAATCGATTTTAAGTGTACTTTTTAAAGTTAAACTTTTCTCTTCGTCTCTTAGGGCAAAGTTCGACCTCAGGCAGAGACAGACTGCGTTCAGCACCTCAACAACCAGCTGAGAAGACACAGGCGCCACCGGCGTATCGCCAACCCGCAACAACACCGAGCGGCGCTGAGGCGAATCCGACAGCTTCAGCAGACAGTATGATCAAATCTTTCATTCACGCCCAAAGATCCGTAAAACAGATGTTGTCCTTTAGTCCATTGTTTAATAAGACAAGGCCTTAGCTCCGATAACTGCTGCATTTAGAAAACGGGTTGCATGTATGACGTTGGAATACGTTTAGTAGCCTTAGCATCCTGGCTCTTAAAATGGAGGCTCCATGTATGCATGCAGGTTTAAACAAAAAAATTCCAGCCTTTTGGGCTGCAGAAAATGTGACCAAAAATTTATCATTTCATATTTTTCTTATACAATAAAAAAGTATGAATAAATCAAAATTTCTTAGAGCGGGGGGAAAAAATCTTAATATGTTCAGTATCCAATCCTAGCGCAAAGTAATTTTAAAAAGTTTTTTGTTACAGTTTCATTTGAAAGAATTCCGTTATCATCCCTTGAAAATGGCCACAAGCGTAGAAAAGTTCTCAAGAGGGCATTTCTGTCTTTTGAAGCCGGATGTGAGGACCGTTTATAGAGAGCTCACCCTAAGTCACACCGTGACTTGGACTGGACCCGGTTTCGCTCGGGTCAAAGACGGTGCCGGCCTGGTGTTTAATATTGACAACATTCCCTACGCCATGGAGTACGACATCATGATCCGTTATGAACCCGAGGTTTGTGCATCACATGCTGTTTCAGACTCAACATAAAACTCCTTTTGACTAAAAGCTTCTCTGTCTTTGATATGCTTGTGTGTGCGTTTAGTCCACAGAGGACTGGGAGGCCATCGTTAGCATAACATCTGTGAACCTGCCTTCCAGTCTCCGCTGTGGAAATCTTCTACCAACAGAGCAGCTCTACACAGTCACCTTGCCGCATCGCAGCAGGTACCAAAACAGCAGATTTAGTCATGCTATAGCTTCAGTTATTTATACGGTGAAATAAACAGATCTCTACCCTCTTTATCCAAGTACTGCGTGTTTGTTCGACTGTGAAAAACTCAACGGCGTGTAAGTGGACTGACTGACTGCGTGCAGTCTTCGGAGCGTCGTTGTGTGCTCAATTCACTTACCGCAAGCCTTAATGTGGTTTTGTGTGATTTTAAAGATCAGAAAGGGTTGCTTCTTGCCATTGTTGTCACTTAAACCTGCCCTGGCCTGCGGCACTGTGTGAGTCAGATATTTGTAATATTACCTCACTGCATCCTGTGTTCCATTTCCTGCTTATTTTCTGATAGCAGGGCAAACATACCTAAAGTCTGTGCAATAGGAATCAGCCATGGGGATATTACTGGGTGGTGTTTGATGAAGCGTAAAGAAAAAAGCTGGGACTGTTGAAGACAAAAAGTGTGGTACAGGGCAGAGAATTTGCACGTGACTACATATTTTGTTTTTTTTTTTGTGTTTTTTTTTCTTTCAATTAAGGATTTAAATTTGCATGACTCAATAGTCTACAGTTTTCCATACTAAATAACTATTGATGTTTTTTGCACTCGGTGGGGCATGCATATCCAAATTTATTTATAGTCAAGGGTCAGGATTAAACTGTGGAAAAGTGTGTGTGTGTGTGTGTGTGTGGGGGGGGGGATCCAACCCCCACCCCCTTTTGGAATAAAATGTCTTTCTTTGTCAGTAAAGCCATTCTGACAAAAACGGCAATGATGCAAAGAAGTAAACAAATATTTTTAGACAATTATAATAGCAACAAATCTGAACATTGATACAGATTTTTTTTCATATAAAGTTGTATGAGTCATTGTAAAAAAAAAATAAATAAAAGGCAAAACTTTTGCCTTTTACTTTTTTTCTGAGGGGCGAAAAAAAGTTTCTATATTTGAGGAAATGCATTTATTTTAAAGTGGAAAATGTAAAGAAGCCCAACTTGACTAGTTTCCAAGTTCTAAGCAGCCTTTCAGAAACATTATTCATCTGGAATTAAGAGGCCAGCCTGTGCCTGGATGTAAACGCTGCAGTTGGGCAACGTTTTCCTTCCGTTCTACACTGTGGTTGGTCCAACAGCCAGCACTAATTAGCACAGTGACTTCAAAAACACAAAGAGAGAGGAAGAAGGTTAACGTGTGTGAAGAATGCATACAGTACTTGCCAATGGGTCAAGGTTGTTTGCATATAAGCAGTTGGATAATATGTGTATAAAAAACCCGACAACGAAAAAAATGTTACGTTATGTTGCATTGTGTTGAGGCATATTTGTTAATCGAGGAAAGAGGATTGTACCTGAAAATTAATTCTTCATCCTAACAGAGGCACAGTTTCTGTTTCCAGTGCACACGATATACTAATATCACTACTCGGATGAGTTTGGTCTGGAAGACCCGCTCCCTATTTGACCTCATAAATGTGCAGAAATTCCCACATATCCCGAAAAGTCTTCCCTGAAGAGTGGAAGTTGTTAGGCGAGACCGACATGTTGTATGGTATGTCCTTGTCTTCCAGATACGTCCAGATGCCAAGGCCATTCTGCTTTGAGCCAAATAACCGCTACGTGGTTTCCATCCGCTTCCAGCGCCACGGAGTGACACACAGACATCTCACTGCCTTCATTCTTATTGATTCGGTGAGTGAAGACAGCAACCACAGCCTCCATTCCATTAGTCTTATTGTTTCGTTAATTGCACACAAATAAATATACTTTTACAAATTATAGATCAACAACATCATGTGCACCATCCATCTATTTTGCTTTCTTTGTTTCTCTCCGACAGTTAGTTCTGATCCCTAATTATAACGAGCTTCCTGGTTTCCAAGCCAATGAGATTGAGGGAGAGCTGCGACGTGAGGAGATGACTCGCTACATGTGTCTGGATTCCTTTATGATCACGCCAATGCCCGCCTTGGCTGAAATGTGCTCCAAACTCATCTGCAGTATTTCGGCCATCATTCACGACGGCGCACTGCGTGAGTACGCCAAACAATCACACATCTGCTTGCTTACATGTGCTTATTTGATTTTCGGGTAATGATGGTCTCACTTGTGTTACATCCAGCCTGTCAGTGTGATCTTCAAGGCTCCCTCTCGAGTGAATGTGATACGGTCGGAGGTCAGTGCCGCTGTAAGCCCAATGTGATGGGTCGACGTTGCGACCAGTGTGCTCCAGGAACCTACGGCTTTGGAGTCAATGGTTGTACTGGTGAGTCACAAACATATATACTAGGGGTGGGAATCTTTAAATGTCTCAAAATTCGATTCAATTCCGATTTTTGGGCCTGCGATTCGATTTAAAATCGATTTTCGATTAAGAACAATTTTTTGCTTTAAAATTATTTGATTGGCAATGATTTTTGCTTCAATTTATAGATGTTCAAGGAATCGTAATGATCTCCTCCAGTCTGACTCGCTAATGCTAACTAGTGGCGCTACCAGCGGCACTTTTATCACTCAAAAAGAATGGCCCCACGCTGCAAAAAAAACAACTTTTACTGGAATAACTTGATCGTGACTTTTTTCTTCTACTCTCTAATGTGGCTACAACTTAACAGTGTATCAGACCACGTGGAACCACACTGCCCCTAAGTGGCCAAATCGGGTACAACATGAACAGCGCTCTCAATAAAGGCATACACAAACAAAGGGAAGACAGTATAAAAGAATTTAAATAAAATCGATTTTGTGACATTTAAAATCGATTCTGAATCGTACTAAATGAGAATCGATTTTTTGGGCACACTCCTAATATATATACGCTGTGGACCTCATTCACTACAGTTTCCAAACAACACATTTCTTCATACAAGGTGAATGAAGCCTAATATCACCCTTGAAATCAAACAATGATAAATCCCAACTTGTTGAATACTTTTCTTAACCTTCTCATAATGCAAAATACAAAAATATGTATAACGTACCGTATTTTTGGACGTCACTCTGGAGTATAAGTTGCATTTTTGGAGAAGATTTAGTTTGCAAATGCCGAGACCAAGAACAGTAGAACTCACGGCCAAAATCCCCGTTCCCTAATCGTTTGGAAGGGTGCCTCAAGCATGCACTGTTTCACTCAGAGCGTTTGATTTTTCAGAGTGCCCAAAAAAAAAAGAGTGCCCAGTGCATCATGCAATACAGATGGAAAGTTATGGACAGTTCAAGCATGAGCTGCTGATTGTTTTATAACATAGGCTGCTCTGCCTGTCCGAACACAAAAACTTTCATTGTGGTCTAAGGTAGAATCCTATTCAGGTATTGCAGCTAGTGCCGCTGTACATACAAAATCTTTTGTTGTGGTCGCATGATAGCAGAGCTAGCAAACTTACGTCACACATAAGTTGCCATGATGACTATTTCTACTTCATCTTCTTTTTCTTATCCAAAAGAAGTAGTAGCTTTAGTCCAATTAAATTATTATGAACTGAACTTAATTTAAAGCAATGCTGTTATGCTATGTGGGGGTGTGCAGACTTTCTTCTTAAATAGTAAATACTAAGTGTCTTTAGTAAAGTTTTTTCTTTATTATTTTCATGACTCATTTAGATAAGGAAAGGTCACTGTATGAAGTTCACCACCAGTGACCTCTCAAACGTTCTTCTGGATGACAATAAAAGATTCCACAGACACCTTCATAAGTCTTCCCAAAAATATCTGCACAATTGGGACAAAAAAGTCCGCAGTTGTTTTTATTCCACTTCCTCAAGGTGGAAATCCACATCCATGAAATTACTTTTGTCTACATCATCAATTCCAGTTATAATATACCGTAGAGTAAAAAACGTCTGCCTTTTCAGCGTGTGACTGTCATTCCGAGGGCTCACTGAGCCACCAATGTGACCCCATTACCGGCCAGTGCCAGTGCCGGGAGGGGGCAACCGGGCGCCAGTGCTCTGACTGCCAACCCGGCCAGTGGGGCTTCCCGAGCTGCACCCCCTGTCAGTGTAACGGCCATGCAGATATCTGTGACTCCCAAACAGGCGAGTGCAGAGAATGCAGAGACTACACGGCCGGCCATCTCTGTGAACGGTAAGCCACATTTCTCCAGTGTTGCCGTGGTTGTCACAGCGATGGTAAATAACTCACTTTGCTGCTTTGGTTTAGGTGTCAGGAGGGATTCTTTGGAAACCCAATGCTCGGCTCAGGCGACCACTGTCGGCCCTGCTCCTGCCCCGGGAATCCCGGTTCAGATCACTTTAACGGACACTCCTGCCAAGCTGATCACTCTTCAAACCTCATTATGTGCAACTGCAGACAAGGCTATGCTGGTGAGTTGCCACACTGTAGTGGCTACAACAGATACATTTTTGGGAAAATCATCTCGGAAATGCTGTGTCTTCATTGGTCACCAGGTGCTTAAGCTATATGAATAAATTAATGCTGCATTCCAAATAGGTGCTTCTTCTTAGTAAAACACCAAGTGATGCCATTAGATGGCTGTAATGACTTTTTTTCCCCCCTCAACTCATTCACTCCCAGCCATTTTCACTGAAGCAACCCCCTTCGCTCCCGGCTGTTTTACTGGATTTTGACAGATTTTGCAAGGCCCACAGAATATTGTCTTCTATTGCTATAAAAACAGAGAAACTACCAAAAGAAAGATTAGATTTTCTTATTTCATCGGGAAAAAAACGAAACAAAACGTATGTCTGTCAATCTATCTGTTAACATTTTGTAGCAATTAGCATTAGAATATAGCTGGCGGCCGTGGCTCAGTGTGTAGAGACAGTCGTCCAGTAACCAGAAGGTCAGCTGTTTGATCCCCGCTCTCCCCAAGTCATGTGTCGTTGTGTCCTTGGGCAGGGCACTTCACACACATTGCCTTTGGTGGTGGTCGGAGGGGCCATAGGCAGCATCGCTTCCGTCAACCTGCCCCAGGGCAGGGACAGCGCTATATAAATCTGATGCATTATTATAGCTAAATGTCATCATTATTCACAAATCTGTTTAGAACTGTGAGTAAATGAGCTTTTTTCAACATGGCCCTGGTTGATCTCTTTCGCTCTGCTGCCACCTGCTGGCCGTTTTTTGTAATAGTTACCATTTCTTCTACCGTTCTGTGCAGTTGAGAGGCTGCATCAAAGCCTTCTGTATGCTCTAGCATAAAAAAATTAATACAAAACGTATAAATACGTCTTTGGGACCCTTGAAACATTAAAAATAGAACGTATTCTATTTAAAAAATAGAAACATATAAAAAAAAGAAAAAGAAAAGAAAAGAAAGAAGACAGATGTCTGATACCTCCGTTTATGGCGTGTAGATGCCATTTCAACACATACTGCCTGCAGAACAGACCCGGCATATGTAAAGCTGTACTGCTTTTGCAGCCTGGTGAAAAAAAAAAAACGACAGTAGCTAAAACTTACCAGTTATCAAGGGGCAAATAGCGTGAAATTGTGTATCAGTAATGTAAACTGCCCAACTGCATGGAACCTGTCTAGCACAGTCTACTTTTTTTTCTTTTCTCATTGCCTCTTTTCCGACCTAGGGCCTCGCTGTGACCAGTGCGCCCCAGGTTACTACGGCGACGCAGAGCAAACTGGTGGCCAGTGCCTTCCATGCGAGTGCAGCGGCAACATCGACACTCAGGACCCTGAGTCATGTGACCCTAGGACAGGTCAATGCCTCAAGTGCCTGTACCACACAGACGGCCCATCGTGTGCCCAGTGTCAACAGGGTTACTACGGCAGTGCTTTGGATCACGACTGTCGACGTGAGTTATATGAAAATATGTCCCTTAACCCTACAAGGCCAAACGTATCATATTAAATACAAGACAGTTTGAGCCCTCTATTTTATAAGTATAATATTTCCCCCCCATTTAAATGCTCATGTATATGATCTGACACATGCATTGCACAAAAAATCCATTAGAGGGCAGTATGACCCAGCTGATGGCTTTTCCAGCGACCTTGCAAGATCGCCCCCAATTGAGAAAGGAGAGACACCTATATTTATTAATAGTGGGAAATATTCTTTATGATTTTTGGAAATACTCATATTTGATATATCTGTTTATTATTATATTTTTGACAGTTATAAATGTAGGAATTTAAAGCATTGTGACCGGATGTATCAAATATGACACAAATCAAAAGTCATATGTGGAAGTTGATTTTCACATTTTTGTTTGTTTGGACCAATACATACTCTATTTACAAATAATCAGAATGTCCTCTCATATATTTCATGGTTCAGGATTATTAAATGCATTGCAATATGTTTCTCATTTTAGGCTGTACCTGTGTGACTGCTGGAACTGTCCAGCCGACTTGCAGCGATGGACAGTGTGACTGCGATCGTCAGACGGGTGCTTGCGTATGCAAGGAGAACGTCTACGGCCCTAACTGTGACCAGTGCGCTCCTGACCACTGGAACTATGGTCAGGAGCAAGGCTGTGAGCCCTGTAACTGCGACCTGCAACATTCCATGGGAACTCATTGCAATATGGTGAATGCGCATGACTACACCAAAAAAGCTTGAACATGTTGAATGGAGGATAAGTTGTGAAAGCCTGATCTTTGTCCTTGACAGTTCAGTGGTCAGTGCCGTTGCCGGCCAGGTTTTGGAGGGAATCGGTGCACTGAGTGTGAGCAGCTCCACTGGGGAGACCCACGGGTACAGTGTCAAGGTAAATTTTTGACTAGAACAGTCATCATATAGACATTTTTAACACATCTATTTTTAACCTTATCAGCTATAGCTACCTGGTAGTTTATAGTTTAACCTAGACATGGTTCAAGAACACACCCTTGCGTCCCTTTTTCATTCAGCTTTCATTCGTTAACATGCTCAAAGAGAAGGCAATTTGAAGTAAAACTTATCCAATGTATAATTTTTTTTTTTTTTTATTGTGCGATTCCGTGGTGTGGTCATTGTGTCAAAATATATACAGTGAACACCCGAATATTTTTAAACTACTGTAAACTATAAGGCATTACTTTAGCACCCTGTGGTGGAATCTTAGTGTTCATTAGGTTTCATTCATTGACGGTGTTTTTTTGGCTGCTTTTGAGATGTCCTATTTTGTTGGTGGTCCTTGAATGCACCTTGTGCGCAGTCAAAATTACTACTGAATGTATGTTCTAGCTTCTGTCCCAATACAGCTACTAATAGCCCTCCCCGTTTAGTCCACTTTGCTATTACATTACAACCTGCTTGTATTCGCTAATATTTATTATTGTGTTTAAATGCCAAAAGGTGAGTGAGAGGACATATTTGTTTGCCTCTGAGTAATGTTTGTGCAGGAATGTTAGTGGTTGTTGTGAGCATGGTTCTGATGCTTTTTAAATTGTTTTTCCGCCATCTTGTGGCATCTATACGCAATTAAAAACCGTTTTGGAGGGAGTGTGGTTGTGGATTTTCACTATGCTCAGTCCCTATCCCCTGTTGAGTAGTTGGGGGGTTCATAATCAAAAAGGAGATTTTTTTTTTCTTTACCCTTTCTTGCTCTACCTGATCTGCATTTCTTGTTCCCCAATTCAGAGTGTAACTGCCATCCTCAGGGCTCTGAAGTAGCACAGTGTGACCGAACCAGTGGGGTGTGCCAGTGCAAGGAGGGCGCAGCAGGGAAGCGCTGTGATGAATGTGCCCGTGGCTTCACCGGTGTTTTTCCTGAGTGCATGCAGTGTCACGCCTGCTTCCAGTTGTGGGACGACGTGGTGTGTCAACTAAAACGCGACCTGGAGCACATCCAGCACACCGCTAGCAAGATCTTGGAAAGCGGGGTCACACCTGGAATCGGCAACGCTCGTATTAGAGAGCTGGAGGAGAAGCTGAAGCAGGTGCAGGACCTGATTGGTAATGAGGACAGTGAAAGAATCCACCAACTGCTTGGACAGAGCATTGATGACCTCAGGTGAGGCTGGTATTATGCCCATAATGTAAAAACATTAAATAAAGAGTAGAGTTGTTTAAATGGTCTACAATCGATCGACCTATTGGTGGGGAATGGGGGACTATCATTTTATTTATTTATTTTATTATTGTTTTTTATTCTTTCAAAAAACAGTAGAAAAAAGACTATATATATATATATATATATATATATATATATATATATATATATATATATATATATATATATATATATATATATATTTAAAAAATATATATTTAAAATATTGTAAATAAAATCCCAGAAAACAAAAAAAAGTAAATGAAAAATTATTTTTTAAATATTGTAAATTATTTTTAAAAAATCAGGTCATGTACTAAAAAACAAAAACAAATATATAACATACTTGTGGGAAATGGGGGGAAAATCAAAGAAAACTAAAGATTTTTTCTTAATGAAGAGCCATTTTAAAATATTTTAAATAATGAAGAAAAAAAATCAAGTAATATGCTTAAAAAACAAAACAAAACATATAACATACTTGTGTGAAAATGGGGGGATCCCAGAAAACAAAAGAAAAACACATTTTAAAATATTGTAAATAAATCCTAGAAAACTAAAGATTTTTTTTAAATTAAAAATTATTTTTAAAATATTGTAAATAATGAAAAAAAAAACAGGTAATATGCTAAAAAAAACAACAACATATACTTTAAAACCTCTCATAACTTGAATGACAAATGAAAATCAAGCCTCACTTTTTACCCTAAATAAACTGTTCCAAATAACTGTTATTTGCTAGCAAGGTGTACCCCGCCTTTGGTAACCCATGTACCCAAAGTTGTCTCGGATAGGCTCTAGCACAGAGGTCTCTCTCTGTACCGTTTATCCTCACGAGGGTCACAGATATGCTAGAGCAGCGGTCCCCAACCCTGGTCCTCAGGGACCGGTATCCAGCCTGTTTTCCATGCCTCCCACAGCCAACACAGGTGATTCATATCATCAGCTAATCAGCTATCTCTGGAGAAGGCTGATAACGATCTCCACCTGTGTTGGCTGTGGGAGACATGGAAAACAGGCTGGATACCGGTCCCTGAGGACCAGGGTTGGGGACCACTGCTCTAGCATATCTGTGACCCTCGTGAGGATAAATGGTACAGAGAGTGGCTGGATTTTTCAAATTTAAAATGAAGATAACCCACTTATTTAATACATAACAATAAAGCCATTACACTACATTATACCATTTGACAGTACCTTTTGATCACAGGTGACAAGCATATTGGTAGCTAGCAGTCAGCTGCTAGCTAGCGAGTGAGTACATTTTGCTGTCAAAAATCACAAACTGAAATAAATAACACCAGTCTTTTAGTCTTAATTATGATGGTCACAATTTTACAGGTTTCGGTGTCCATGGCAAGAACCATGATAATACCTTATACAATATTACCAGCTCTCTTGCGGCCCCAATGAGATCAAGCGCTATAGAAAATGAAAAATGTTTTTAATGGACACAATATTGAAAATTTTCTCTGCACCTGGACTTTCACGGTGGCCAATGATATGCGTGTTTTAGAGCGGAGATTGCATTGACGGACGGACGTCTGATGGGTGTCGCTCGAGAGCTCAACACAACAGCCGAGGACGACGGTGCACTGAGATTAACGCTGAGCGACATGGAGAGACAGTTGATGGACATTAACTCCACGGTTGCTTCTAAACGGCAACAGCTTGACGACTACCTCACCTCGGGATTTGCAGGTAGCAAATTCACGTCAACTGACCTTCAGTCTCGAACAACTTGCATTTCATACGCATGATATGAGCAATATTTTAAATGTATCTCACCTGTCGTGATAGATCAATTCAAAAAAGTGAAGAAACACTATCAGGAATCATCAGAGGCAGAGCAGAAATGCAACACGTCAGTGTCGGGTCCTCGCAGTCCCGTGGAACAGTCCAAAGAAACTCGCTCCCTCACTGAAGACCTGCTGAATGCTACTGAAGACAAGTTCCTCCTTGCTATGGCAGATCAGAACAAATCTATGGAGGAACTTCAGCAGAAAGCCCATCAGCTGGACCACAAGGTCCACCACCTCAGTAACAAGGTAAAAGGATTATTAATTTATTTTTGTTATTTACAATTTTAAATGGAATTGTATTTATTTTGCCTCTTTAAATACTTTGTCCTACAGGTGTGTGGGCACCACAGCAATGCTAGTGTCAATGGCAGCTGTGAAGACAGTCCATGCGGGGGCGCAGGTTGTCGTGACAAACAAGGCAACCCTGTATGCGGAGGGGACGGATGCAATGGGACAGTGAGCGCTTCTTTAAATGCGTTAAGTCTCGCGAAGAATGCCACCAACGTTCTGGAAGATGCTAACGAGGAGCTGCATAACGTGGCCAAGAAGGTATCAGATGTGTGATGTCGTGTCTCTCCACTTATTTTTTTTTAGTTCCCCGCCCAGTTTTTTTAGTATTTCTATCTATGTGCAGCTCCAGGATATCGCATCTTTGAGCCAGGATGTGAAGAATCAGGCCATGAACACCCTGGAGAGAGCTCAGAAGAACAAAGACCACTTTGAAAATTCAAACATGAAGCTCAAGGAGTTCATCAAGAAGATCAAAGATTTCCTCACCGGTATGATAAATAGATTTTTTTTTTCAAGAAAAAAAGTCTGCAAGTTTGCATGACATTTCAGTTTGTATGTTTTTTATTTGTATGACCGAAGCATGATTTGAGCTCATGTTTGGTTGTTCCTGTATGGTCCTCTCTTCTTGTACTGTCCAGAGGAGGGAGCAGATCCAGAGAGCATCGAGAAGGTGGCCCTGCAGGTCTTGTCCATTAAGCTGCCGGCCAACAAGACCACAGTGGACGCAATGATCATGCAAATAAAGGACAGCCTTTCCAACCTCACCAACATCGACGGGATCATCAACAGTACCTCGCAGCACATCAGAGAAGCCAAGCAGCTTTTGGAAAAAGCAAATGACGCCAAGTAAGGACTACTCCACTTTGAAGCAGCGCTTTGTAATAATTTGCCCAAAAATATCTTTATAATAGCCTTTTTATTTGACCATTTATGACTGAAATATTTTTTAATTAGTAGATTAACACCTTAGCTGTTCATAATGGGAACTCCTGCAAGCCTCTGGCTAATAGTTTTCAGACTGGATTCGGGTTCGAATTTCTCGCCCTCTGTCTGTGGATGTGACGTCATGTGCACGTATGTGTATCTGAAAAGGGAAAAATGCAGTTTAATTTTTCGGCCACAGGTGGCATTAGCTATTCAAAATTAAATGTTCTGTGTTCAATAGCTTTAATGGAAGCAACTCATAGATTGGCACCTATTTTACAACATTCTACACTTAAACAAAAAAAAAAAAGATTTGTCTATGGTCCACTATAGAGCATTTAATTCGAAGTTGGTGTATCAGAGACGGAGTTTTTATTTGATTATTAGAATTTACCGAAGTGAGTCATTTTGGTGTCCTTGGTTCACACTTGCTGTTGCGGCTTCCCGCATTCAGATAATGAGATGCACAGAGACGTCGGCAATTACTTTCAGCACAATGGGGCGTGGTCAGTAGCTGTTGAGTGTCAAGCTTTCACTCTTGCAGCTTTTTACTATCCGCCTCTGATGTTACGTGCAAGACGGAAATAGCGCATCTGTACCTTATACGCTGCTGAAGAGAAAATAAGTCCAAAAAGCTGACTTAAATGACCTGTTGAAATTGTTTTATAACTGAAGATGTATGAAGTAGTGCATTTGTTTTTAGGTCTTAAATAAATCGTTAGAAAGTTTGTGTAAAATATCTACGAGTTTATTTTACTAATACAGTGTAATAAAACATGTTTATTTTTATTTGTTTAATTATTTATAATTATTATATCTGGCCAATTACTTAATACAAAATGCTAATTATAGGCTATGTTAACTAGTTTAATTCACAACTATTTTTTGTTTTATTGTTTGAGGAGATAAATAAAATAAATAAATAAAATGATTAAATACATTTTAATGAGCCAAATACTACAAGATGACATTAATGTAAATGCTTGGTGTGCTGTATGACTCCTTTTTTTTTTTTTTAAGGAGAGCTCAGTATTGTTCATTCGATTTGACATCATCATTGCTCTCCTTTTTTTAAAAAAAAATAAATAATTTTTTTTCTCATTTTTTTATTTTTATTTTTTAAATATATATATACATATATATATACACACACATATATATATATATATGTATATATATATATATATATGTTTTTTTTTATTTTTATTTTGTATGTGGGTGAGAATGTGTATGTGCGTGTGTGTGCGTGTGTGTGCGCGTGCGTGCGTGCGAGCATGCGAGCATGTGGGTATTCATCAGTTCACCTAAAGCCCATTTAAAAAAATCCCATACTAATAATGTAATATAATAATAAATTGCCAAATGCAGAAACATCAATGTAAGTTATCACAATGTAGTGGCTCTCGCTAACAGACAGAATTAAGTAACCAGAATTAGTGCTGTATGACTCCTGTGGGTCATACTCGCCCACCCCTGCACGCTGCATGTTTTTTTTCCCAGTTACACAAACAACAATTACACATCCCACACACACGCTAACGCAGCGAAATCTTTTCGACATGTTGCAGGAGTCGAGCTGAGGTAGTGAAAGATGCGGCCAATGCTACAAAGATGGCCTTGGATTTGTCTGAAAAAGCCATCGAAAAAGCAAGAAGCGCCCTGAAAGAAACTTGGGACAACCTGAACGGCACCAGGAACGTCACTTCTGAGGTACAGCGCATTCCAGCATCATTTTTTTTTTGCATTTTCACATTTGCGGCTGCATTTCTCTGCAGGTGGATGAGCGCTTAACACAGCTGGAGAACAAGCAAATGGAGGTCATGATGCGTCTCATCAACCTCTCCACTGAAATTGAGGCACTGAGAAACAAAACAGAGTTGAACAGGGAGATGGCGAAGGATGCCAAAGCTTTGGCCGACAACGCCACACTCCAAGCGATGTCTCTGGGGCAGGTAGGAACGGCCATTTATGTTTTTGATTCAAGAGATTTTTCACCATGTTGTGGCTTGAAATGACAAAAATGAACACCCTGTTGTTGTCGTGCTGATTGCTTCAGTTTTCAGGGACTTTTTTCTGTTTTCCTGTCATTTTTTTTTGTTATAACATAATATTCCTTGTAAGTGTCTAAATCCAAATTTGAGCATAACTTGTTTTAATCTTTGAATGTTAGCCAGGTTTAATTGTGTAAGAGGCATGAAGAGATTATAATCACGGATAAATGAAATGACAGCGATGACAAGACACCCGTTGATAATGGTCTCCATCTTCGCATGTCCTGCAAGTGCTATATTACAAAATGCAAACAATATTGGGTTGCAGAGCCTCAACGACACAGAACGTCGCTACCGTGACCTGCGGGAGAAGGTGGACTCTCTCGGCAGCGGCTCTCAAGGCTTGGACGCCCTCAACCGGAAGGCCACGGAGCTCAAGAGCGAGGCAGAAGAGCTTCTCAACAAAGCTAACAAGGGCATGGAGCAGCTCAAAAGTGAGTCAGCCGTCCGCTTGGTCGCTGTGATGACCTTTACGATCACATCTGAAGATGTTTTCAGTGAATAAATTTAATGTAGGTTGGTGGTGTTTTCAATCTTGATTCATTCATTCCAGCCAATTTTTACAACTACGCATTTGATTAAACTGGCAGATTTTAACAACTGTAATTATTTGATTGGTTATAATATTTATTATAATTATCTTACACACAATTGTATTAATATGCGAGTGGGGGGGGGGGGGGTGACATGCTGCTGCCTTCCTGTGTAGACAGCACAAGTTTAATTCCCAGCTGGTATCCCAGTACAAAACCACTGCCAAACCCAAGGGTTCTAAATTGGGTTAGGTCAGCAAGAAAAAACAAAACATCAGCAAAACATATTTGATTTTAAAAATGCTTTCTGAGCTAGCTACTCCCTAGTTTCTCAATTGATAATACTTCCTTGACACCAATTACTACTTTCCTATTAGCCACCGCTTTGACACCATAAAGAAAGAGCACAAAATACAGCTGACAATAGGTTCCCCCAAAATACAATATATACGACTATATTTGATTAGATCTAACATATTTTTTTTAATAACATTTATGTAGTTGTACTGTTCTGTTGTATTATTGTTCCTAATTTATATGTGGAAAAATAGGCAAAATGTAAAATAGTATAATAAATGTATGGGAAAGTAAAAGATGGGATAAAACAAAAAATGAAAGACTTCCCGTCTAATATTTGCCTTACCTCTTATAAAAACCAACCTGCAGTTCCACAAAATAAAATATTTGAGCAAATGCGATGTTGTCGCTGTTGGTTGAAATCCTTGCATCTCCAATTCTTAAAGAATAATAATAATAATAATAATAATAATAAGTTATTAAACATCGTATAGTGAAAGTTTTCCCGCTATTTTCAAACTTGAGATTGCTATACATTTTGTAATGAATAAATAAATAAAAATAACAGACCAACGTGGGGACAACTAATAATATTGATCTGTTTAAGAAAGAAAGAAAGACATTGACCAAATTTGGACATAGGATGTTTCTGTCAAACAATGGCAAGATTGACAAGCATGCAGTTTTTCACACGGTGGCTTTATTGAATCAAAGTCACGACTGCACTTTAGCACCGTTTCCAGTGTTGACTGTCGACGGCTGCGTTGGCTTTGCAGAGCTGGAGAAGAAGTTCAAGAGCAACGAGCAGCGGATGCAGCAGCAGCGGACGGAGCTGGACGAGCTGAAGGACAACGCCACTTTGGTGCGGGACGTCATCCGGGACCAAGTGCAGAAATACGGCAGCTGCTCGTGAGGGCCTCGTCGATCCTGATCCCAATTTGACTTGAGCTGCCTGAGCCGCCGGCCGAGTCGCCATTACTACGGTAATGTTTGTCTGACTCCTACTCCGAGTATTCCACGTGACTTGTTGAGAAATGTCCATGTACTGTATCACTTTGAGACGCCAGGATGGCAACACGATCCTGTGTGTGCCTAATGTCTTAAGCTATCAAAACAAAAGGATGATCAGTGGGAAGGATTTTTTTTTTTATGAATATCATGAATGATGAAAATATATATCAGTGTAATGGCCCACTGTATGATTTTCAATATTTTTACCACAATTTGATGCTATTATTGTATGTGCTATTAACAAAATAACATACCTGTTAAGGCAGCAAAGTGGACCTGACTGATTTAAAAAAATAAATAAAAAAGTTTTTTTTTTTTTTTTTTGCAAAAGAAACTCTTGATTAAACAAATCTATCAAATATTTGAATGTGTTTGGATGTCTAAAATTCAGTCGTTTTCAACCGCATTCCCTCACACAAACTTTGTCGAGCCAACATTTTTTTCTGCACGTCCTCACTCATGTCCGCCCTCTAGTGGCTGTCAGGTTGAGTGTGAGCGCTTGCAGTTGTTGGATCAGCGCGGACAGTTGCGTGGCTGCAGCTTCTTTCTCCTTCAAGGTCTCGGTCAGCCTTCGCAGCGCGCTGCCTTGTTGCCCTGACAAATCAAAAGACGTCAAAAAGGAAAATATGAAAACGTTGTCTTTCTCTTGTTATTCGCACAATCAAAGACGCTTTCTCACCCAAGAAGTAAAAAATGAGTACAAGAGTGAGGAGGAGGAGAAGCGTGATGACGGCACAGGCTCGCGACGAGCGCGGAGTCAACATGTCCTGTAGACGAATCTGCCATTTGCCTCCTCCGTTGACACGTCTCATGTGCTGTGCGTGCAGCGTTCCATTCACGGAAGGTGTGTAAGCCGGGCGGGGGGGTTTCGATCCTGTAATCAACTCACTTATTAGCCCAAACAAGTGTGTGTCAGTGTGTATGTGCATGTATGTGTGTGTGTGTGGTCTTTGCTGTTTGTGGAATGTGTTTTGAATGCACTGCTATTATACAATGCATAAAAAAAAAAAAAAGTCTACACACCCATGTTCAAATGCCAGGTTTTTCTGATATATAAAAATGAAGCCAATTTTTCCATCATTAATGTAACTTTTTAGATGTACAACTTAAGTAAAGCAACTGATATAAAACCTCAATGTAAAAAAAAAAAAGAAGAAAAAAAAGGGGTAATTCTCTGGCAGCTGGGGGGCCACAAAAATACTGTAAAATAACAGAAAATTACTTTTTTTGTAATATAACAGTATATGACAAAAAATAATGTGATTAACATTTCAAAACATGCCCATTAACTGTTGAAAAACTAGATAATGAGTTTAAAGTGGCAACAGTATACTGTTTGGGTTCATCATTTATATTATAGCACTTTACGAGGCTCTCAAACCGCTTTACATTTCGACTGGTCACTCACTTGATGAGACAGGATTAGGAGTTCAGTATTTTACGCAAGGATAGTTCAACATGTTCACCAAGAGGATCGAATCCACAACCTCAGACCAGGCTACTACTGAACCACACTGCTATTGTTGTTTGTCATTTTAGATGTCATGAAATGCATACTTGGGTAGTTCTGATCCTTTACCTTTAAATGTCCTTTCCAAATAAATGTTAATACAATGAATTATTATTATTATTATTAGCCTATGTCCTACAACCTACATTCCAGGTAGGACATTACAGAAATTGTAGTTATTTTCACTTTAAAAAAAAAGCCAATTCACAAAGGAATTATGGTAAAATTACAAAAAAAAAATATTGTTAATTTCTCAGGAAATATAAATGTTGTTTTTTTTTCTTTAGGGTTGTAAAGTTGATATTTACATTTTATTCTATTAATTAACAGACAAATATTTGTGAAATTACGATACATTTGTAACTTATTTTAACAATCAACTTATGCATTTCTAAATGAGTTTTTTTTGTAAAAAAAACGAACAGAAATATTGTTTTTACAGGAACAGCTAGTGATTTCATGTTGTAAAATCAGTTATTTTTGCAAATCAAATGCTATTTTTAAAATAAAGAAAAACTAAAATAAAAAGTAAAATTCTGTCAACTTCTGTTCAATTATTATTATTATTATTTTTTTTTTTACAGTGCTCTTATTACTAGGGATGTGGCTGTGTTAACTAAAAACCCACACACCTGCTACCATTTAAAGTGCCCCTGATAAACCCCAAATAAATTTCAGATGTTCCAGTAGGCTCTTCCTGGTGATTTTGTGGTCACGTTTAGGACAAGCAGATAGCTTCCATAGCAGCAGAAGGGTCTCATTGTTCTTTTTAAGTGCTCACTGTGTCTACCTGCGTGAAAATGTTAGCACCGTGTATATTTGCGTGTACCTTTGTGGATGTGTTCAGGATGTGTCCGATGAAGGTCGTTGATGGAGTCCACAGAATGGAGTTCAATCTCGGTAAGGTCTTTGTCGCTGACCCTGTAGTTCTGCAGAGTCGTTTGTGAAGGAGTCCTTGACATTTCGCCAAGCCTGAAGGGGGGGAATTCCAAATAAACAGACCGTTGACAGCCACTCTCTGCTCAAGCATTTAGCTCATTTGTGATGCTGTGTGAAAAGTATCCCAATCATGCTTATATTTATAAATGAACAAATATTGAACTAACACAATGAACCACAAATCACCCAAGGAAAATTGCGTGTGCCCCTCAAATTGTAGTAGTTGGAATTTCCATTAAAATGTACTCTACAAATAATAGCCTATGCCTCAAAAGTCACACACAACTTCCATAGTAAGACTGTTGTCAAGCCTGGAGTTTCAGAAAATCTTGGATAACTTGACAGTTATGACTACAGCGGGACCAATGCTGGGTTTGGCTTCCGTTGCTATGACAACTGAAGACGGAACTTGAGCATCGCAAGTGAGTGACCGCTTGTTCTCAAGAAGCCCACAGTCTGAAGAGAAAAGCAAGCACCCATGAAATTGAAATGTACAAGTAGCATTTGTATTTTCACTGACGGGGTCACCACTTCATCGCAAAGCTGCTGGCTTTGTTGTTTGCTAATGCTAATTTGTGCTAACACTGAAACTTTGTTTACCTCTGCCCTGCCCATCACTACACATCATCTGTGTTTTTCATTATTTCCTTTAAGGTAATGCCGTGATAGCATTGCTTGTTGCCCACAAGCTTGTCTTTTATGGTCAAAACCTCATTATTTTCTGAATTGTACAAAAAAGAATAGTGATACAAGTTGTCACGTATAGAACGATGCGATATTCCGGTAAAAAGGCATCCAAACGTCATCTCTTCTAGCTCTTACCTATCTTTCTCCAGCTGCACACAAGCCTTGTTGTCCTCTCCTGTATGTGCTTGTCTTGTCCTAGTGGGTCACTCACTGCATACCATGCGTCATGGAGGCCAAAACTTTCAATGACATCATAGCCTGGTCCAGTTTGTACCAGCAAACCCTGACCGGTCTGAGTCCTGAAGAAGAGACTACCGGCTGCTTGGCCGACTACATGACGTCCCAGCAAAGTTTCTTCCTGTGGGGATCAAGTCAGCTGCCTTCTGACAGAGGCCGAGGGAGAGAGAGCGAGAGAGCGAGAGAGAGAGAGAGCGAGAGAGAGAGAGAGAGAGAGAGAGAGAGAGAGAGCGAGAGAGAGAGAGAGAGAGAGAGAGAGAGAGAGAGAGAGAGAGGCCTTTCCCAAACCGCATGGCCTGAAATAGCAGGAGATGTACATGGTGATATTATTAGGTAGGCAGGCGAGTGGGTGAAGGGTGCTGCTTGGGTGGGGGGGGGGGGGGGGACACATACACACACCTTATCACACACACATACAATGTCACTGTCTCAGTCACACCCACACACTTTCTCACAAATATTTTGTCACCACACACGCGCACTTATGTGCAGAGTCATAATTACAGAACAGAACTAACTTCAAAGTTTTTTTTTAAGTCCCTCTGGGAACTCCCTGCCTGCATAATGCTAAAGTCTATGATGTTGTGGGTTAGATTTTCATTGTGGAATGATATTTTCAATATGACTTTTAATCACATTATTTTCACTGGCGTCGGGCGGAATCCTTGTACCTCCAAAATCATCCATTTTCAGAGATCAAAAAACGTCATGTTTGTTTTCAACCATTAACATTGCATCATCAAGGAGAGCAAGTCATTTTCAACACTTTAAATTGGTCTATAATTTGGAAATATGGCCATAGGTGTGTGCTAAAAAAAAAACTAAAACATACAGGAATATATTTTTACCTCTTCACAACACATATAGCCAGGCCTATCGATACTGAAGCGTCAGAATCGATATTGCAAATCAATTCATAAAGTTTCCCGGCACGTCTGAAAGCTGCTCATTGCTGTGCAGTGCACTCACATTGTGATCGGGCACGACCCTGGCGTAAACCGCAACATCTCATATTAGAAGAAGAAAACATTTCCGCTATCCAGCATAATAAAAATATCATTTGGGTAAACATATGACTGTTTTCATAAAACATGTAAGTAAATTAATTTCAAATATGGGTTAAATGTATTGCGTTGAAGGCCATGTATCGGGATAAACATCTATCACAATATTGTTGTGACCTCTGTATTGTGAAACACATTGTATCATGAGCCCTAGCACACTCACATGTGAACTGACCGATAGTATACATTTGTGAAAAAATATTACATTTGCCAAATTTTGACCTAGACAGATAGACGTTGGCTGAAACTAACTAACTAACTAACCAACTACCTACCTACCTAACTAACTACCTAACTAACTAACTAACTAACTAACTAACTAACTAACTAACTAACTAACTAACCAACTACCTACCTACCTAACTAACTAACTAACTAACTAACTAACTAACTGTCTGTCTGTCATATGATCAAACAAAACATACTTCAACTGTACGTTAACGCATGCCTCTGAACTACATTTCCCACAAGGCATTGCGCGTGTTTAGACCAGAAAAGCAGAAACTCCAATTCATCGCCTGAGTGCGAGGTCCAAGTGTGTTAGCAACGATCACGGCTCTCCTACTTCCAAGGAGCGGCGAGTGAGCGTGCGACGCGATACACTCAAGAGGGATTTTGTAGTCATGTGGGCCCGCTTATCGGCCGGGGTCGGTCCTTCGGTGGTCGGGCGACGAGCTAGCGGGGAAGCTCGATTGAGGACGGCGGGATGTGCGGCCAGAGAGCGGCAGCGACGAGACGCTTCATCAAGTGCAGAGGTGAATAAACACATGCTGAACGGAATCCAAAATACGATGCTTAAATGTGTCTTTTGAAGTCACGGGTTCTACTCTGTCCTCGGTCCCGACATACGAATGAGGTTTCGAGGTTACGGAATCTTTTCTTCTTCTTCTTTTTTTTTTTTGCTAATAAATGCCAAAGATAACAATATGTTGGATTTGGGCTTCGGGAGTTTGTTGTCAGTGGTTCATGGAATGAAACAACAACACCCTTGCAAAAATAAACTGAACTGAATCATTTGCACTGACCTTAGTATTTAATTATGTTTGCAGTGCTCATCTTGTGATTCCTGCCACATGAATGAATTTTCCAATTTCACAATTGACCCGATGCGGTTCTCTCGCAGTAGCTCGTTGAAAATGAAAATAAAATATAGCAATAAGTCAAATGGGGGCAGCATAGTCACCTAGTTCTAGTGCACAACTTTCTCGCGATTAGTGAACTCTCTAAAATATTCAAAGGTGTGAATGTGAGTGTAAATGAATGATTGTCTCTGCTATTGGCTGGCCTCTTGAGTCAGCTGAGATAAGCTCCAGGTTACCTGTGACCTGCATCAGAAAAAGTGCGATAGAAAATGGATGGAAAGTAAATTGAAACTGTAAATTAGAATAAATGAATCACGTTTGAATAAATTAATAAATGTCGTCATCCAAGGGTTAATGAGAGCAGTGGTGTGCTCATGCAGATATAATGAACATCTGTGCCTGTTAGTCCAGCATCCTTTCAAGCGAATTTCTTTCCATTAGAAACAAGCGACTGTTACGGCACAATGATTTCAATACCGTCTCCATTGTTCAATGTTCACATGAGGCTAAGTTTGCAAATGTGCCGTGTCGTCATTCATTCATCTTGCGGCTTCAACAGCATATTGGTGCTAATCATTAATCCTTATTTGTGGTGTTTATCTCACTTTATCTACGTTGTAGCGTTACAGCTTGTACAACCACTTCCCTAAAAGACCAGTTGACCTTGGACTTTTGTTTTAAAAAAAGAAAAGATATTGGGAAAAAGTGCAAAGTGCCATTCCACAAAGCATTGCTGCTTTAAGTTGTACGTAGCTGATAAGACCTACGTCCCGCTCTCATTCCAAAGGTCAAACGTGTTCATCATGTCATTTGGCTGTTGCTGCATGTTGAGTTGAATTCATGTTTGACATAATACACTCATTTATTTAACCACTTTGTGGTCAATATGGGATCAGAATTCAGGTGGTCCGGACCAAACTGACCACAACATGTAAAATGAATGATGAGTACATTTTATCTATGAAATGGTTAAAAAACAACAACAACATTTGATCAGTTACATGATTACAGCCCAGCACTATAGCGTAGAAGTGGTTGGCACATCTGGCTCACCATCCGCCTCTACCCTAAATGAGGACACACTGTATGGAAAATGGATTAGTGAGTGAACGCCCACATAGTCAGGGATTCTGCATTTGCAGATTTACTGGGGGGGGGATGTCCTCCATAATTTGTTGAAAATGTGTCTTCTATTATTTCCTGTTTTTATGCTCGAGCTTTCATCCTTTATTTGTTTTGCATTATATCTAGGGCTCAATTGATTAATCGCCCTGCTGATTTGATCGGCAGATTTCTTTTGCAGATTTTTGCCATCTTTTTTTAACTCATTCACTGCCATTGATGGCTATAGACGTCAAAAATTCATTTGAACTAGTTTTATTAGTTTTACACTTTTTCCGTGAGTATGAAAACCTAAAAAAAAAAGTTTAGTTTACATTTGGAACAGATATAAAATTTGTGATTAATTGTGAGCTAATTATTGTAGTCATGTGATTAATTACAATAAAAAATGTAATTGCCTGATGCGATTAAAAAAAAAAAGATTAAAAATTAAGGGCATCAAGCTATTTTTTATTGTAACTAATCGCATGACTTCACTAGTTAACTCACGATTAATCACAAATATTATGTCTGTTCTAAATGTACAATAACATTTTTTGAGGTTTTCACACTCTTGTTAACAAAAATGGAAACAAATATCAAACTAATAGAAATAGTTAAAATAAATTTTTGAATGAGTTAAAAAACACTTTACCACATTACAACACAAGGCAAACATCCCCACGCCCTAAAAAAGGAAGAAAATGGCCGATTTTTGCAGATTTCTTCTTCTGTTGTAAAGTTAAACAAATACAAAAATGATTGGAATTTTGTTTGTAATTTTTTTTGAATCAGCATCAGCCTAAAAAAAAGAAAATAAATCTATATCCGTTGGGCCCTATTTTCCCCCCCCTCATATCAGTTTTGATTTAATGGCTTTAACCTGCCTGCGTGCCCCTGTTCTCCCCCAGACCGCCTTGAAGAAGACGCCATTGTTTGACTTCCACCGGGCACATGGAGGGAAGATGGTGGAGTTTGCAGGCTGGAGTATGCCTGTGCAGTACACAGACAGTCACATCAGCTCTCACATGCACACCAGAGAACACTGTGCCATCTTCGACGTCAGTCACATGCTGCAGGTGAAGACTCCAACATGGTCGACCTGAGGGCAAGAGAAGGCACTCGCTCAATTATTATTTTTTTCCTACCTGCAACTAAATGCATCACATTTATGATGTTTTTATTAGACCAAAGTCCACGGCAAAGACAGGATCAAGTTCATGGAGTCTCTAGTGGTGGCAGATATTTCAGAACTTAAAGACAACCAGGTGAGACAAACACATAAAATGTTTTATTATTATTATTATTATTATTAGCTTGTTTTAACTCATTCACTGCCATTGGCGGCTATAGACGTCAAAAATTCATTTGAACTATTTCTATTAGTTTAACATATTTTTTCCACTTTTGTTAAGAAGAGTGTGAAAACCTAGATTTTTTTATTGAACATTTAGAACAGATATAACATTTGTGATTAATCGTGAGTTAACTAGTGAAGTCCAGCGATTAATTACAATTAAAAATTGTAATCGCCTGGCAGCCCTAATTTTTAATAATATTTTCTTTTCTTTTCCAGGCGATTATTTTTTTTTTAAATTGTAATTAATCACATGACTTCAATAATTAACTCACGATTAATCACAAATTTTACGTCTGTTCTAAATGTTCAATAATTTTATTTTTTTTAGGTTTTCATACTCTTATTAACAAAAGTGGAAAAAGTGGAAAACTAATAGAAATAGTTCAAATGAATTTTTGACGTCTATAGCCGTCAATGGCAGTGAATGAGTTAAGTTCTACTGTTATAAAAAATGTGAAACATCAAATTATGATGATGAATAATATAAAATATTAGTATAAAACAGATTGATCTGTGTAATTTCTGAGTTGAAGCTTTTCCCAGCTGACGTTTGGCGAGAGGCAGGCAACACACTGGACTGGTTGCCAGGCAACCATTTAGCTCAACAACTATGGGCAATTTACAGCCTTCATTAGGGGACCAGAACCTCTCAAGCGTGAGGCAGATGTGCTCGTTATAAAAAAACTGAAAAGCATATTTTCTATTAATTAAATATATACATTAAAATATTTTACAAATTATGAATCAATTCTTTATCCTAGTTCAAATTGAGACAGCTAGCTCTAACTATGCTTTGTCTGTGAAGTACATGCTTTTATCGTTCTTTAAGGTTCTTTTTTTTTTACTCTCGTCATACAATAAAATCCAACCAAGAACCCTCTTTGATATCAATTATTTAACAAAAATGCATGCAGGCACATTTCAACAGCAAAGTTAATCAACTTTACCTTAGCTAAACGAGGCCCTGTTTAAAGGCGAGTGAACATTCCGCAGAACATTTAAGCTTCCACTTTTTATTGTATTGTATGTAAAATGTCTTCATGCACTCCTTGCTGTCCAGTGCAGTGTTAAATAAAGCAAGCATTTATTTTATTTATTTATTTTATTATTATTTTTTGTTATATATGTCATGTGACCAGCAGTTGAGTATAAATCGAAATTTTATTTTACCGAAATGCTTTCGCATAGGACATACACAAGTGACGGAGTTTTTGATGAACTCATTCACTGCCATTGACGGCTATAGACGTCAAAAATTTATTTGAAGTATTTTCATTTTCCCCACTTTTGTTAACAAGAGTATGAAAACCTAGAATTTTTTTTTTGTATTAGAACATATATAAAATTTTGGATTAATCTTGAGTTAACTAGTGAATTGCAATTAATTACGATTAAAAATGGTAATCGGCTGACGCCCCTAATTTTTAATCAACTTTACCTTAGCTAAACGAGGCCCTGTTTAAAGGCGAGTGAACATTCCGCAGAACATTTAAGCTTCCACTTTTTATTGTATTGTATGTAAAATGTCTTCATGCACTCCTTGTTGTCCAGTGCAGTGTTAAATAAAGCAAGCATTTATTTTATTTATTTATTTTATAATTATTTTTTGTTTATTTTGTTAATTTTATTTTTTTATTTTTTTTTATTTATTTTTTTTATTTTTATTTTTATTATTTTTTAAATGATTACTTATGATTTGTTGTTTTTTTGTTTTTTTTTAATACTTTTTTTGTGTCAAGTCAACCACAGTATGTTGATGATTTGCCCTCAGAAGCCACACATGCCTTGTCTTCTTTCCAGGGTACGCTGTCCCTCTTCACTAATGATAAGGGGGGGATTCTTGATGACCTCATAGTAACAAGGACTGATCAGGGCTACCTCTACGTAGTCTCCAACGCTGGCTGTGCAGACAAAGACTCTGCTCATATGAAGGTGAAGGACATCTTCGGCTTTTGATTTCAGATTCATTGATGTGACTTTTGCCTGAAAATGCAAGATGAACGCTTTTCCAACTCAACCTCAATTACTACTTTCCAATTAGCTAGGAGTTAGCATGAATTAATGGTCAAAATGAAACATAACCTTGCAGACTTCAATTCCAAAATGTGATTGCGCGTGTGTATTATCTCCAGGCAAGACTTGCGGAGTTAAAGGCGTCAGGCTCAGACGTGGATCTGGAGTTCCTTGACGAAGCGCTGATTGCGCTGCAAGGTGAGCAATCCATCGGACATTAGTCACTCCGCGTTAGTGCTCGTCGTTGCTTATTCCCGGTCACCTGTTGTGTATGTTCAGGTCCGTCCATGTCTCGAGTGCTGCAGGGGGGCTTGAAGGAGGACCTGAGCAAGCTGCCCTTCATGACCTCTGCCCTGGCCACTGTCTTTGGGGTTCCCGATTGCAGGGTCACCCGATGTGGTTACACTGGAGAAGACGGGGTGGAGGTGATGACACCCGTTGCTGCTTCCTGTTTGATTTGTTTGATCTTTTAGGAACATGAATACAATAACAACAACAAAAGAACAATTAGCAGCAGACAATGAAACACTTTTAGTAGTCCATGTTCAAAAAGGAATGGGAAAAAGTCATCCCTTCTTCATATTCTATGAATCAAAAAAATCGATTCTGCTTCCATTTGTAATTTTATTATAAGATTAAAATAAATCATATGAGACATACATGAGTTGAATTTGTTCTGTCACTATGCTCATAATTCAAAACTGTCATGTAACAAATCATCTTTTCACATTTAAATGAATGGCAATGTCACTAATCCATTCCAGTTTGCCAAAGGAACCCAATAAGTTTTTTTAATGTGTTTTTTTAATCCTAAAAATAGGATTCTATATTTATTTTGCCTTATAAAAAACAAACTGTAATGACATGAATTAAGCAGAATGTAAGTAATTGAAGTGTTTTTGCCACATTTTTATCCTTCAATGCGCCTTCTGGTGTGCGCGCCATGACCACCTGGGGGCAGTACAATATAGTCCTAATCAGAGCCAACTCGGTTTCGGCAGGGTAACAAGATGGCGTCCATATGTCATGTGACCAGCAGTTGAGTATAAATCGAAATTTTATTTTACCGAAATGCTTTCGCATAGGACATACACAAGTGACGGAGTTTTTGATGAACTCATTCACTGCCATTGACGGCTATAGACGTCAAAAAATCATTTGAAGTATTTCTATTAGTTTAACATTTTTCCCACTTTTGTTGACAAGAGCATGAAAACCTAGACCTTTTTTTTTTTAAATAATCTTTTATTTATTAATTTTTTAAGAAAATCTGGCGATTACAATTTGTAATTGTAATTAATCGCATGACTTCAATAGTTAACTCACGATAAATCACAAATTTTATATCTGTTCTAAATGTACAATACATTTCTTCTAGGTTTTCATACTCTTGTTAACAAAAGTGAAAAAAAAAAGTATTTTTACATTTTATTACATTTTCCCCACTTTTGTTAACAAGAGTATGAAAACCTAGAATTTTTTTTTGTATTAGAACATATATAAAATTTTGGATTAATCTTGAGTTAACTAGTGAATTGCAATTAATTACGATTAAAAATGCTAATCGGCTGACGCCCCTAATTTTTAATAATATTTTCTTTAAAAAAAAAAAAAGATTATTAAAAATTGGAAAAAAATAATTACAATTATTTTTCATTTTATTAAAAATTAGGGGTGTCCGGTGATTAAAATGTTTAAGTTGACATGCTCAACTGCTGGTCACATGACATATGGACGCCATCTTGTTACCCTGCTGTAACCCAGTTGACCAAACTCTCTCTATATACGGCGGATCTGGTCATAATTGCATCTCAAATAAATCATAAATTGGGTATATGTCATAATTATAAAAATAACAAAGTTGAAAAAAGCCCTCTTGGAATTGCTGTTCATTGTTATTCTTGATCACCTTTTTGGGGGCCTAAAACTGCCTGAAAACTTTTGCAAGCGCATGTACCATGGTAAAACTTTTTGTATTTAAGTGGTCATACATTAGAGTCCCCCAAGAAAATTGAAAAAAAAAATGCCTCCAGCACCAATTTCACTGATTTTCACGGGTTTTCATTGGACATACAAACACTGAACCAAAATGTCCAAAGTTAAATGAAGCTCTCTTGCTGTGTGCTTGCCAGATCTCTGTTCCTCGGACCAAAGTGGTGGAGCTGACTGAGAGGCTGCTGGCGCACAGTGAAGTCAAGCTGGCCGGCCTGGGCGCCAGGGACAGCCTGCGACTAGAGGCGGGCCTTTGTCTCTATGGCAACGACATAGATGAGAGCACAACGCCCGTGGAGGCCACTCTCGTCTGGACAATAGGTGAACTTTTAACTCATTCACTGCCATTGACGGCTATAGACGTCAAAAATTCATTTGAACTATTTCTATTAGTTTTAACATTTTTTTTCCACTTTTGTTAACAAGAGTATGAAAACCTAGATTTTTTTTTTGTACATTTAGAACAGATATAAAAAAAAATAATTATATAATTAATCGTGAGTTAACTAGTGAAGTCATGCTATTAATTACAATTAAAAAATGTTATCACCTGACAACCCCTAATTTTTAATTTAAAAAAAAATTGTAATTTTTTTCCAATTTGTAATAATCTTTTATTTTTTAGAAAATATTATAAAAAATTAGGGGCGTCAGGCAATTACCATTTTTTATCGGAATTAATTGCAATTCACTAGTTAACTCTAGATTAATCACAAATTTTATATCTGTTCTAATACAATAAAAAAATACTTTTTTTTTTCACTTTTGTTAACAAGAGTATGAAAACCTAAAAGAAATGTATTGTACATTTAGAACAGATATAAAATTTGTGATTTATCGTGAGTTAACTATTGAAGTCATGCGATTAATTACAATTACAAATTGTAATCGCCTGCCGCTCCAAATTTTTAATAAGATTTTCTTAAAAAATTAATAAATAAAAGATTATTTAAAAAAAAAAAAGGTCTAGGTTTTCATGCTCTTGTCAACAAAAGTGGGAAAATGTTAAACTAATAGAAAAAGTTCAAATGAATTTTTGACGTCTATAGCCGTCAATGGCAGTGAATGAGTTAATCAAAAACTTGTGTCACTTGTGTATGTCCTATGCGAAAATTTCGGTAAAATAAGATTTTGATATATATAGTGCCTTTCAAGGGATGTAGTATTTATAACGTAATCCTGAATGATTGTACCGCATTGTTTACATGGTGACTGTCATGTGACGTGCAGGAAAGCGACGGCGCCAAGCGAAGGACTTCCCCGGGGCGGACATCATCGTGCCTCAGATCAAGGCGAAGACCGCCAGGAAGAGAGTCGGCCTGGTGTCGACCGGGCCGCCCGTCAGGCAACACACACCCATCCTCAGTCCTGATGGAAAAGTCATAGGTCCGAAAACAAATTTGCTGACTCATTGAATGATGAAATGTGCCACTTGATAACAAAAAAAAAGAGAACGAGTTGTGATACAGCATAATTCCAGCCATTGATTCCGCTCTTAGGTGAGGTGACCAGCGGCTGCCCCTCCCCGTGTTTGAAAAAGAATGTGGCTATGGGTTACGTGGACGCCGCCTTTGCAAAGAACGGGACAGCGGTTCAAGTGGAGGTCAGGAAAAAAGCAGTGGCCGCCACCGTGAGCAAGATGCCCTTCGTCCCCACCAATTACTATTCAGGATAGGAGCGACATTCCGACATGCTCTTCCCTTACATGTGAACTCAGACTGTATCCTTTCCTCGGTCGTTTCCCATATCAAAAGCATGCATCGCCAAATTTTGCGTGCTCTTCTGAAACACAACACAAGGTCATTTTGTTTGGTGTGTATTTTTGGTGGAACAATTTGGATTATCACCAAATTACTTATGGTTTTTTTTCCCACTGAAAATTGAGGAAATGCCTAATCTTTCATTCTTCGTTTTAATGTGGTGGTGCGAAATTTTGCATTGGTACCAAACTTGCCTAATTATTGTATTATCCTAAATAACAAACCAGCTGCAGAAATGAGATGATGAATTATTGGTGTACATTTAAGTCGCAATACTACAGTATTTGTTAAACTTGAATAATTGATAGACCAATCAGAATCCTTTGAGATGAACGAGGTGGTATCTTATTTTCCTTTCAAAAATATCTGCCATATATCCTCATCTTTCTTTTTCCGACATGTTTACAACTAAACTAACACTACTGTGACGGCCTTAATACTGCCAAATTGCTGAAACTGCTCCTCTTTGATCAAAAAGTGTCCTTACAAATGTGTGAGTGCCAGATCATGATGAATTTTTATTTAATTTTTTTTAATTAACAATGTAGAGTACATCAACATATCAATGAAGGTTGAATGAAAAAGCCTAACCATGTTTTTGATTATCACACTTTTTTACAGACCAAATGTCTGCTCATGTTTTGAAGATGAACATTACTTGACACGTTGTTAGTAATTGACTAACTTTAGAAACTTGTGGGGGTGGGGGGTGGTTTAAGCAGAAAACTACTGATGCAAAATTGTTGAACATTTTTGTCAGCTGTCTGTGACTGAATCTTTACTTGAAAACCTAATCTGTAACATTCTAAACAGTATTTCATCTGCAAATACTTCCCTTTATTAAAGATAATTTATTTTTGAATTACCAAAATCCTTGTTTCATACATACAAGGTTAGTCTCTCTCTCTCTCTCTCTCTCTCTCTCGCACAGACACACTATCAGAAGAGAACATCAGTGCTATTAACTCATTCACTGCCATTGACGGCTATAGACGTCAAAAATTCATTTGAACTATTTCTATTAGTTTAAAATGTTTCCCTACTTAACAAGAGGATGAAAACATAGATTTTTTTTTAATTGTATTAGAACGGATATAAAATTTGTGATTAATCTTGAGTTAACTAGTGAAGTCATACGATTAATTGCGATCAAAAATTGTAATCACCTGGCAGCCCTAATTTTTAATAATATTTTATTTTCTTTTCCAGGCGATTATTATTTTTTTAAATTGTAATTAATCACGACTTCAATAATTAACTCACGATTAATCACAAATTTTACATCTGTTCTAAATGTTCAATAATTTTATTTTTTTTTAGGTTTTCATACTCTTATTGACAAAAGTGGAAAAAGTGGAAAACTAATAGAAATAGTTCAAATGAAAAATTTTTTTTTTCGCCTGGCCCCCCTAATTTTTAATAATCTTGTCTTTAAAAAAAATGCTTTTGATTTTAAAATATATATTTTTTGTTTAAAAGAAAAGATTAAAGATAAGGGGCATCAGGCGATTAAAATTTGTAATCGTAATTAATCGCATGACTTCACTAGTTAACTCACGATTAATCACAAATGTTATATCTGTTCTAAATGTACAACAACAAAATTCTAGGTTTTCATACTCTTGTTAACAAAAATGGGGAAAAAATGTTAAACTAATAGAAATAGTTCAAATGATTTTTTTAAGTCTATAGCTGTCAATGGCAGTGAATGAGTTAATATGAGCAAGTGAATAAATTAGACAGTCCCTAAATGATCATATTAATTACATCTGTCTTGAGTGCTACTTTCACATGTAACACGCTTGTAGCCTACTTCTTTTTTTTTAATAATCTATTTCTGCATTGTAGCTTCTACAAAGTTGCATTTATCTATCAATCAACTCACTACCAGAATGTGGTATCATTATTTTTTTTATTTTATACATCTCTTAGTTGATCATCGTGAAGAGAAATTGATGCCAATGATTATTTTCTGTGCTACAGCGTTTGTCCAGAGCGGGTGAAGTTAGGCAGCACAGAATGGGATAAAAACGCATCCCTCTCAAGCCATGAGGCTGAGGTCAAGAGCTTCGGAAAGTATCTAGTACTGTAGTTAAGTCATTTTCAAATTTTCGGTAAACTTTTTTTTGTTACTGATGTTTGATTCCCCCCCATTAATTAAAAAAATAAATAAATATAAGTTTGACATATTTTTCATAAATATGGAAGGTACCTTTGCATGTAAGCCTTAATTGCAAATAAAAGTTTAGATTCAACTTTAATTTTCTAAAATCAACAAAACGTGGCGCTCACTAAACAAAATGCATATTTGAACACAAAAAAATCTGCAGGAGTCAAACAATAAATCTATTAGTCGTGCAACTTCTGAACAAATACTTTATTACAATATCCATAATCATATGCATAAAAATAAACCAATTTTCACCTTCCATAGACATAATAGGGCCTACACATATCTGACATGATGGCACTAGGACCAATTATGCAATGTCACAGAAAATTGTAAATGAAGTCAGTAGCAAATTTTAAATCTGAGGTAACAATCCTTTTGGAGAACATTTTCAGCTACAACACCAGCATTTGGGAGAAATATAATAAAAACATTGCAATACGGAAAAATGTCATTGAGGCCATAAATCTCCAGACAATTAAAGTTTTCATTCTGATAACATCATTGTGTCTAGAGTTATAAATCAGCTGGACCTTTTCTTCTACTTGCTCACATCTACAGCCTTATCTTGCCACGAGACCTTGCCAATGGTGACATAATAGTCTCGAAAATAATCTCTCTGGGCCCGTGCACTTCTGCGTCCACCATTTCCTCCGACAACTTGCAAAGAGTCAAGATGATCTCCTGACCTCCAGGTTCCATCTTCCCACAGGTAATTGTCTGCATCCGACTCTTCTCTATCAGCTTCTGTGTTGATATTCTGTGGGTTTCTGGTGGCTAACAAGTTGTGCAGACAGCAGCAAGCCAGCACAATCGTCTCCACATTTGTGAGCTTCTGCAGCATTGTGGTCAACAGACATCGAAATCGGTGTGATAATATTCCAAGTGCGTTTTCCACAATTCCGCGGGCCCTGGAAAGCCGATAGTTGAATATCCTCTCTGGCTTGGTCATGTTCCCGGTGGCGTAGGGCGTCATCAGCCAGTGTTTGAGGGGAAAAGAATCATCCCCCACAAAGAAGTAGGGGGTTGGGTGATCGTCGCCAGGCAGGGGTTCTGGTGGAGGTACTGCTGCCACCCCCTCTTCCAAAGCGGTGTAGAACTCGCTATCTTTGAAAATACCAGCGTCAGAATTGCTGCTAATGCATCCAACATCTAAATACATGAATTTATACTGGGAATCCACAACTGCCAACATTATAATTGAAGAATATCCCTTATAATTGTGTTTGGCAGATCCTGAGTGGGTTGGACCCTGGATGGCCACATGTTTGCCATCAATGGCTCCCAGTGTGTGGTGGAAGTTCCAACTGTCCGAGAAGCCCTGAGCAACTTGCTTCCACTCTTCCTCGGTTGTTGGCAACTTGATGTACTCTTCGTGAAGTTCCTCGTAGATGGCACTGCAGACTTCTGGCACAATGTTGGCGATGGTATTGTGTGCAACGCGGAATACAACGGCTAGGGATTTGTAATTCTCGCCACTGGTCATGTATCTCAATGCAATGGCCAGCTTCAGACCAGGCTCCAGAGCTCGTCTGATGTTGGTGTCCTTCTTCTGGATGCGGGGGGTCAACTTCTCAACAAGCTCGTAAAAAAGCTCAGGCTCGATTTTGAGAAAGTTCTTGAAGCTCTCCACATCTCCATCTTCTAATTGCTGCAACAGCTTTTCATATTGACCCAATTCTGTCCTCTGCAGCAAACACTCTCTAACCCAAACAGTCCTTCTTTTCTTCATGTTTTTCCTTTCTTCAGATTTTCTCTTTCACTTTTGTTACACGATAATAACACCGGCAGCAGCCAGACTTAAAGCACTTCTTCAACAGCAGCGGCACGTTGCGCCTCTTCCTGTCCGATTTCCACCGAACTGAAATCCATCTTCAACGCAGGACAGTTGAAAACGGAATGCTGGGGAAGAAAGTGCACTTCTTATATATGGCTTTGGTTCCACAGAATCGCCAAAAAGCGGCGGAGGAATGGCACGTGTTCGCAATACTGTCGCAAATAGTGTCATCTGTTTTTCCAAACACTTACCCAAACATTCGAGCATTGTCTCTAGCATCGGTAAAGGTAGCTAAAATGTTGCTAATGACAAAGGCTAGCCCCAGTTCCACTATCTGACGTACGCAATACGTTTTATTAATGAATCAGCAGTAACGTAGGTAACGCCACGCCCTCGTAATGTTAGACAACTATGTTGAGCTTTATTTATTTAACTAAAACAAACCAAAACCAACAAAATCCCTTTACAGTGATCTGGGAGTAAACGATTCCGCTGCCTAATCTTTATTTTTGCTCTAACATTTGGCGGAAAGGGGGATCGGTGTTACTCGGATCTGGCATCCTTGGCTAAGCCAAACCTGGCAACCCCGGCAGCCGGCGTGCTCTCTGCGGTGAGAGAAAAAGAAGATGGTGGACCTCACGACTGCAACGTGTTTCAAACTTCTCCCCAAACTCTTTGACAAATGCTCACTGTGCCAACCCGGTGTTACGTACAGAATACCCGGCGACAAGCATAGATAATACACCGGTGACAACCGTGAAGGCGAGTGGATTTGTCACCCGTGAACAAGATCACATTCCAGGGTGGAAGTAAGCAGTGAGTTTGGGCGGTTGTTGTTGGCAGAGGTCGCCGGTCAACATTAGACAACTCGGGGATTTTGTCTTTTTAATTGTCAGCGTGGAAACAAACCCAAATGTCTCCACACCGATTGTAGAGCTGTTTTTTTTTTTTTGTCGGGCAACTGATAGGAGGCTAACTTAGCTAGCCTCGCCTGGCTAACACTGCTGCTCGCCATGCCGCGAAGTAAAAAAGGGAAACGGGGCTCCACGAAAGCCGGTAAGTGTGCACACAACAATCGTGTCATTCCCATTTTCGCCAGGTAGCTAATACATGGACAGTGAGTGCATGACATTATTAATCGGCTGATTTTTTTGGGGGGTGGAAGTTGGCACTACCTGTCAATGCCACATGGCTTGCCGGTATGCCAGTTTGACAAAAGTTACTCCCTCCGTTTAAATGTTAAGTATTTCTTGTTTCTGCAAGGACATTGTAAACAGATTTCCAGTAAGGCAACTATGAATGCGAAACAATGTGCTTGTAGGTTAACATTTTTATTTATAGTCTGAGGTGGTAAAAGTACTCACACATCGTGTACTAACTTAGCAGAAGTACAAAAAAAGGTACTGACTCAACTTCTCTAGCATAAGTTACAAATATAATGCAGACAGACTATAAAATTCACTTAAGTACAAAAGTTAAAATGAATTTTTACAATATCCATATTGATAACTTGGCGAAAAGACAATTTCACTAATGGGAACTGACCAACAAAAAATAGGAAGGTGATAATAATTGAAATAATACATCATACGCGTTTTTGTTTGTTTGCTTTTGAACACTTAAAGTGATGGTTTTCAGACTGACACAAGACAACAAACTTTCCACCAATCAAACTTGGGGCAGTTTTCTTAATTAAGTACATAGATGCGGAATATCTTGTTTATCTGAATCCGTTGTATTCTCAACAATGTTCCCTCATGTTACATTGTCACTCTTTTTTTCCCACATTGTAATCTCACTCAAGATCTCTACTGCAGTTCTATCTCTTGCCATCTTTTGTAATGCCACGTCGTCATCTGACGAGGGTGAAAAAAGTAGTCAACCTGTTTTGACACAGTAAGAAAATAAATTACTTGATCTATTTTCAAATATAGGGAATACATGTAAAATGTCAGCAGTAAATCACAGATGCATGAAAATCTACTAAGTACAGTAACAAATGAATGTACTTAATGTACTTCATTACTTCTCACCACTGGAACTGGTGTTCTATTTATAGTTGTGCCTGGCTATGAAAAAACATGATTTTATTTCAACCTTTTCAGTGACAGCTGTGTGTAATTAAAGTTCCCACGTGTGAGTCCAACATGGTCACACGTGTTTTGAGTGTGCACTGTTGGTTGTCACATGGGCGGCCTCATATTTTGTGTACTGATTGTGGCTCTTTGGCACAGACATCTTGAGTTTTCGCACGTACGCAGGTGAATGGCTTCTAGTATTGACAGACACTAATGCCTAATCCATCCATTTTATACAATACGATACGATATACTTTTATTTTCCCCGTGGGGAACTTTTTCCTGGACTCCGTCCAGCTGCAGTTTACAGTAAGGAAAAAACAACAGAATAGAAAGAGATAAAATCAAAATTAAATAAGAAGTGCAGCAGTAGTTTACAGTAAGAAAAACAACAATAGAGAGAGATAATTAAAATAAATAATATATTGCACCACTTAGTTAATGTCGGTTATTAAGCAATTTGATGGATGTCGGCAGGAATGAGTTCTTGTAGCGGTTCAGCCTGGTTCTGGGGGTCCTGAATCTCCTGCCGGAAGGCAGTAGCTGGAATACAGTGCTTATTAGGGGTGGGAATCTTTAAATGTCTCACGATTCGATTCCGATTTTTTGGGCCTGCGATTCGATTCAGAATCGATTTCGATTAGGAGCGATTTTTGATTAAAAAATGATTTGATTGACAATGATTTTTGCTTCAATCTATAGATGTGCAAGGAATTGTAATGATCTACTCCAGTCTGACTTGCTAATGCTAATTAGCGCGCTACTCAGGTCCACACTGCAAAAAAACTACTTTTATTGGAATAACTTGATCAGTGGCCAAATCGGGTACAACATGAACAACGCTCCAAATAAAGGCACGCACAGACAAAGGCAAGACAGTATAAAATAATTGAAATAAAATAGATTTTGGGATGTTTAAAATTGATTCTGAATCGTGCTAAATGAGAATCGCGATTCTTATTAGCATCATTTTTTTATTTATTTTTGGGCACAGCCCTAGCTAGTGCTTATCTTGATTAGGGTAGCTGACTTTGAACTGGTTGCCAGCCAATTGTCGAATAGAGATACTAGACGACCATTCATACATTCCCAGCTATTGACCATTCATACATTCCCAGCTATTGTATTGACAATTAAGAGACCCTAATGTGCATGTTTTGGCATATGGGTGGAAGCTTGACTACCTGTTGGACTTATCCGTTTCATCATTTTGGAATTAGATCACCTGATGATAAATATACAAAATATACATTTGGAAAAGTAAACTTTTGATGTTTTCTTCACGCTCATTCTTTGACATCATTAATTTACACATTCCATTCCTATATCCCCCCGCGCTGCCACCCACCCACACATCCTATCTTTACTTCATTCATTCCTTCGTCCATACATCATCTCCAGGATCTCTTCGTCAGGAGGTTCTACAGTTGCAGTTGACGGCTAAAGCCTCACTGAAAGGTAACGCCCGCGACCTTTGTCCCTACCGCGTCGCCTTTCGAGAGGACTTTCTTTTTCGTCTACCGAGCACTGCTTCCTATCTGTTCGCCCTTTGTGCTGTTAGTGCAAGCAGTGCATGCCAGCAAGGCCACACTACAGAAGCTGCAAAGAAAATCATCCTGAGCAATAAACTCAAATTAATCTATAAAATAGCTTAATTACACCGCCTTATGTAATAAATGTTGTAGTTGCAATTATGCAACACAGCTTTTACCCCACAAAAGTTGAACTGCACTGAAGTCCACATTATACATTGAGCTCCGAATGACCTTGTTTGACCTTGTCGACCTGGCATGAACACACACACACAGCATACCATTGTGTATTGTGCACTGGAATGCTTGTCACCAATAGCCTAACAGTAGAAAGTCCTGATCGAGCAGTAACTTGGGGGCTAGCTTAGTTTGCTAACGCATGCTCACACACACACACACACGTTCTCCATTTACTAACATTATTCCTATTAAATATCTGCGTAGATATTTAATGAGGAATAATTCTTATTTAGGTGTTTGTTTTTTCCATATTACCGATTTAAATGCAAGATTATTGACAAATATGTGGTTATAAATCTGGACCAAAATGTTAAATACTACTTATGTGTCTGAAATAATGAAGGCCTAACCAGATGTTTGAGTGCTCTTTATAGTCCTATATTTGATTTGCTTATAAGGTGTGAAAAATGGAGCGAAGGTGGAGTCAGGAGCCAGTGATGACGAGCTGACATCGGACGTTCTCAGCCACTACAGCAGTGCCAGTGAAAACACATCCGTGCTAGAGGAGGGCACAGGTTGGTGACAAACAAACGTGTTTATCATGGGATGGGTATTGAAATTATTATTTTTATTTTTTTCCCCTCTTTCGGACACATTATTACAGGTTACATTGATCACATATTATAATTTGCAACATTGACATCCGAAAGAAGGGCTGACGGGTAGAAGCCATGGCAAAAAATGGAAATTATTTTTTGCTTGATTATTTGGAAAATTAAGTCAGCTGGAGTTTTTTTTTTTTTTTTTATCTAAAAATTAAAATATAAAGAGCTTGAGAACTCCTGTATTAAGAATCGTGGAGCTTTCCACATATTTTTATTTCAAAATTGATGTTCATCACCGATTCATTTCTTTTATCCTTCTCAACTAAACCAAACGCAGGAGGGGAGCAGGTTGACGAACAGACTGCCCAAGAAGAAATAGAAGACAAACTCAAGCAGTGCATTGACAACCTCACAGAGAAGAGGTGAGCCTCCTTTTTCACTACACAAAAATCCACATTGTCAAAATGTCCTTAACTCATTCACTGCCATTGACGGCTATAGATGTCAAAAATTCATTTAAACTATTTCTATTAGTTTAGCATTTTTTCCACTTTTATTAACAAGAGTATGAAAACTAGAAAAAAAATATTGTACATTTTGAACAGATATAAAATTTGTAATTAATCATGAGTTAACTATTGAAGTCATGCGATTCATTACAATTCAAAATTGTAATCGCGATTTAAAAAAAAAGAGAAAAGATTCTAAAAAAATTCAGGCAATTATTTTTTAAAATCCTAATTAATCGCATGACTTCACTAGTTCGCTCACGATTAAATAACACATTTTATATCTGTGCTAAATGTTAAATAAAAAATTCTAGGTTTTCATACTCGTGTTAACAAAAGTGGGAAAAAATGTTAAACGAATATAAATAGTTCAAATGAATATTTGACGTTAATTGACGGCTATAGATGTCAAAAATTCATTTAAACTATTTCTATTAGTTTAACATTTTCCCCACTTTTGTTAACAAGAGTATGAAAACCTAGATTTTTTTTGTATTAGAACAGATTTTTGATTAATCTTGAGTTAACTAGTGAATTGCAATTAATTACGATTAAAAATGGTAATCGCCTGACGCCCCTAATTTTTAATAATATTTTCTTGAAAAAGTAAAAACCTAGAAAAAAAATATTGTACATTTTGAACAGATATAAAATTTGTAATTAATCATGAGTTAACTATTGAAGTCATGCAATTCATTACAATTAAAAATTGTAATCTGCATTTAAAAAAAAAGAGAAAAGATTATTAAAAATTCAGGCAATTATTTTTTTAAATCCTAATTAATTGCATAACTTTACTAGTTAACTCACGATTAAATAACACATTTTATATCTGTTCTAAATGTTCAATAAAAAAATTCTAGGTTTTCATACTCGTGTTAACAAAAGTGGGAAAAAATGTTAAACGAATAGAAATAGTTCAAATGAATATTTGACGTTAATAGTCGTCAACGGCAGTGAATGAAAAAAAAAAAAAAGAGTGGCGTCAGGCAATTTCATTTTTTAATCGTAATTAATGGCATGACTTCAATAGTTAACTCACGATTAATCACATTTTTATATCTGTTCTAAATGCACAATAAAAACAATTCTAGGTTTTTATACTCTTGTAAACAAAAGTAGAAGAAAATGTTAAATAGAAAAAGTTCAAATGAAATTTTGACGTATATAACCATCAATGGCAGTGAATGAGTTAAAAGTGACTTCCTGTCGTCTCTCGCTCAGTGCAAAGACTCGACTGGCAGCCCTCGAATCCTTGCGGCTGGCTTTCTCATCCAAAGTGTTGTACGACTTCCTCACAGAGAGACGCTTCACGGTCAGCGACTGCTTGGAGAGGAATCTTAAAAAAGGTCGGGATCGGTTTCCATACATGCACATTCTGCCTACAATCATTTTTCCACTTTCACTTATCGCTAACCAAATACGTAGTTAAACATTGACATTGTTCTCTGCCGCGCTCCCTCCACGTGGCCAGGCAACGCAGAGGAGCAATCTGCTGCGGCAACCGTCTTCGCCCTGCTCTGCATCCAGCTGGGGGGAGGAGATGAGGCGGCGGAGGGCTTCAACCTGCTGCGCCCTGTCCTGACCAACATCCTGATCGACAACACTGCCAGTATGACAGCACGCCAGAATGTGAGTAATAGTGGGAAGCGGCTCACTCTTTCTATTTCGACCACATTAGACGTGAAACCAAATGAGCATTTGCTTTAGCGATGATCTGGGCCAAAATATCGCCAGGGTTGGCACTATCATCATATTTGTAAAAGAAATGTAACATGAGATTCAAAAGACTTGTTTAAGTTGCACTTGCAAGATATGTGACCGAGTTAAGTCAAGTTATAAGACATTATGATCATGTCGCTCCCGTCTTACTTTTGTTTTTCTTTGTTTGTGTCCCCATCAGTGTGCCAGAGCTTTGGGAATGTGTTGCTATGTGTCTGCTGCCGAAGACGGAGAGGTGAGGAGAGCTTTGTTTAAAAGGTTGCATCCGCCTTATTTAAAATACATATAAAAAAAAAATGAATTAAAAAAAACTTAAAGCTGCACTTGACCTATTGGGTCTTTGTACAAAATGGCTGCAATTCCAGGTAGTCATTTACAATTGGCCCTAGGTTTACGATTTAAGTTAATGTTGATACATTGCTTTCGAGGTTACCTACGGCATGCAGCGTGATCTACCGGTAATTGTAGTTTGTGCAGCACTGCACGAATACATACTAAGTAGTGCTGGGTAGGGGTGTGCCAAAAAATCGATTCTCATAAGAATCGCGATCCTCATTTAGTACAATTCTGAATCGATTTTAAATGTCCCAAATTTGAGTTCATTTCAATTATTTTAAACTGTCTTGCCTTTGTCTGTGTGTGCCTTTATTTGGAGCGCTGTTCATGTTGTACCCGGTTTGGCCACTGAGGGGCAGTGTGGACAGTAATTATGACATGACAACTGCATTATCATAATAATTATTATTGTTTTAGACTATGGCGGTCTCTATTTATTGCTGCTATATGATCATTTTGTATTAGGTAAAAAAGAGAAAACATAGCAACGAGAAAAAAAATGACATCAACCCTTTTTCCCACTCTTTTCTTTTTGACCCCCATCAGGACTTGATCAAGTCATTGTCACTCCTGGAGAGCGTGTTCATGTCTTCCTACCCCAACAGAGAGGGAGCGCTACCCACACCCAAACCCGGAGGCCCAGGGCTCCATGGCGCCGCCATGCATGCCTGGTCCCTGCTGGCCACGCTGTGTCCTGCATCCAAACTCTCTGTCCTGCTGAACCTGTGAGTACTTACAACTTTGTGTATCCTAAAAACAAACACCTGGCATGCTGCATTTATTTATCCTCTGCCTACAAGTTTTGGATTCAAATTATATATATTTTTTGGTCTTTTGATTATCGTAATCACAAACTAACGATCATCTATTGCAGTCACCTCCCCAAGCTGCAAGCCTGTCTGCAAAGTAGTGACGTCAATTACAGGATCACTGTTGGAGAAACCATTGCGCTGCTGGTTGAGCTGGGACGTGAGATCGATGAGGTACGCGCGCGCACGGGCAACAAAATGAATGAATCCCCTCAATACAATCTCTTTATCAAAACTACAATCTTCATTTCAAAATATGGAATTTACCAGATTGTAGGAAAAGTTGTCTAAGCGTATTTTTTGTGCAGGATTTTGAGGTGGAAGATGGTGAAAGTCTGTGTGAAAGTCTGAAAAGTTTAGCGACTGACAGCCACAAACATCGCGCCAAAAATGACAGGAGGAAACAGCGCTCGATCTTCAGAGAGGTTCTACACTACATCGAGGTGGGCATTGGGTGGCACCTTCAACGATCTCACGCGGTCTGGGGATCAAATCTTTTTTTCCGCCTTCACAGTAATGTGTTGGTCCATGTTTTTGTTCCGTGAACGTCTGCCCAGTCTTTATCTACTCTTGGCATTTAAATTGTTTTGTCATTTTTATTTTGTTTTAAACTCCAGTTGTTCAATATCATTCAAAAATAATAATACAGGCTTACCCTTTTACTCATTCACTGCCATTGACGGCTATAGACGTCAACAAGAGTATGAAAACCTAGGATTTTTTTTTTTACATTTAGAAAAAATATAAAATTTGTGATTAATCGTGAGTTAACTAGTGAAGTCATGGGATGAATTATGATAAATTCCTAATTTTTAATAATCTTTAAAAAAAAAAGTAATTTAATTATTTTTTATTTTATTTTTAATAATCTTTTTTTAAGAAAAGATTATTAAAAATTAAAGGCGTCAGGCAATATATTTTTTAATCATAATTAATAGCATGACTTCACTAGTTAACTCACGATTAATAACACATTTTTATATCTGTTCTAAATGTACAATAATAAAAAAAAATCTAGGTTTTCATACTCTTAACAAAAGTAGGAAAAATGTTAAACTAATAGAAATAGTTAAAATGAATTTTTTACCTCTAGCCGTCGTTGGCAGTGAATGAGTTAATATGGTCCCCCCAGCCCTCATTTGAAGTTGAGTAATTAAATGCCCTCATCTTTTTTGCTGTTATGTCTCGTTCAGAATGAAGACTTCACAGAAGAGAAGATCAGTTTCGGAGTAGAAAGCATGTACATCGACAGCTGGATGAGACGAAGGATTTACGACGCTTTCAAAGAGATCCTTGAGTCTGGTGTCAGGCACCATCTGCAGGTCAGCAAAAAACAGATTTTTACAAATAATTCAATAAGTATCTGTGAGTTCCGTGCATGTTTAATGGCACAACAGCACAAGAGTGTCCAATCCATCTCCTTAATGAAACTATCCATAACTCATTCATTGCCATTGACGGCTATAGGCGTCAAAAATTCATTTGAACTATTTCTATTAGTTATACTTTTTTTTTTCACTTTTGTTAACAAGAGTATGAAAACCTAGAAGAAATGTATTGTACATTTAGAACAGATATAAAATTTGTGATTTATCGTGAGTTAACTATTGAAGTCATGCGATTAATTACAATTACAAATTGTAATCGCCTGCCGCCCCAAATTTTTAATAAGATTTTCTTAAAAAATTAATAAATAAAAGATTATTTAAAAAAAAAAAGGTCTAGGTTTTCATACTCTTATTAACTAAAGTGGGGAAACAAGTTGAAGTAATAGAAATAGTTAATATGAATTATTGATGTTTATAGCCGTCAATGGCAGTGAATGAGTTAAAAAGGACTAGGACACAATAAAAAAAACATTGCTGTATTTCCTTTGGGAAACATTAAAAAAAAAACTAATTGAGGTTAAGTTCTCCACAAAAAAAATCTGAAACTAGGCAAATTTGCAAAAAATCTAAACAATGTATACAATATGTAAACAATCTACACTGACTAAACTGTAAATGTATTAAGTGTGACTCCATAAAGGATGTTGTTTTTTGTGTGTGTGTGTCTACAGTTTAACCCACTTTTACGAGACATCATTGGTCTTGGCCCCCCCATCATCCTCGACGCCACCATCAAAGCCAACAAGATCTCCCGATTTGAGAAGGTAAACGCTTTTCTTCGGGCCTTAGGAGTCATGTTCTACTGCATGAATGCTGAGTATCAAGCATTGCGTGTCTTTTTCTTGCTCAAGTTTTAATGCTTTGAATCTGTGGCCACTTATCTTCCTGTGCATCTTCTGTCTTTTCACAAATATATGTTGTTGATTAGTCCCCACATTGTTATGTTATTTTAACAAATTAATGGCCAATCTAAAGTTGAAGCTTATGAAATTAAATACACTTTGGGCATCTGCATACATGTCGTTTTTTGTGCCTTTGTCAGTGTAAAAACGGTCATGTTGGGTATAAAATACACATTGAATCTGAATGCACTATAGCATAGCGTCCTGGCCAAATTGTAGCCTTTATTGTGCTGTTGCATAATTCGTCTTTTCCTTCCCCAGCATCTTTTCAACTCTGCTGCCTTCAAGGCCAGGACAAAGCTGAGAAACAAAGTCCGGGACAAACGGGCCGACGTCATGTGAAGAGGAAAAAGTGTATTGACAAACTTGACACCAAGCGATTGCCTTCAAGCTGATCTCGCACAGGCTTAATGAATGAATGACTTGAGCCCACACTCAAGCTCGGGCTGCCCTGATAGGAAAAAAATATATTTTGCCTAATCATAATACAGTGGAATAATTTTTTATGATAATTTAATATGTGTTAACTGTTAGTACTTGTCCTACAACAAAGTTTAACTGGAATGCAAAACGTGATGGGACTCAGAAGAGAAATACAATATGACACTTTATCATAATGTCAGTAAAAAAAAAAAAAAGCAATCATTTACATGTTATCCCGAAAGTACCGTATTCACACCACTGAACTATTTCTATGTTTTTGTATTCCAGCCTTGTTCTAAAATTAAATATATATATAATTCTTATTTCTACACACAATACCCTGTTTTGAAAAGTGTTTAAAAAAAACAAACACGTACATGAGTATTCACAGCCTTTGCTCAATATTTGTCAGCCTCAACTCTTTTAGAATATGATGCCACAAGCTTGGCATGGATCTCTGGATAGTTTGGTCCATTACGCTTTGCAGCATGGCAAGCGTCGGTTCAGCTATTTTCAGATCTCTCCTTATAAAAAAAATTAAACTCTAATCTGGAATTTGTCTTGGGGAGTTGTGCGTCGATTATATATTTTTATTTTTTTGGATGCGGTGCGGGGAGGGGTTAGTGGTGAGCTTTGGAATAAGACGTAACACGGGTGTCACTCGTTTTTGCCATGGGCCACGTGGTCGTCAAGATTATGATGATTTTGAACCCAAATTATACAATATGATATGATTACCTGATAATACATATGGCTGGTGTCGGGCCAAAACCTTGTACTGTACCTCCAAAATCATCAGCCATTAAAGATTACATCATCAAAGATAGGCAAGCCATTTTCAACACTTTAGATTGGTCAATAATCAACAGGATATATTTTTGAAAAAATATTAAATAGACCAAATTGTGACTTGAAGATTTGTTTAAATATTATGACATTTATTTTAAAAGGGGGATTAATAAAAAAAAAATGCTTGCAATCCCTCCCTGGCATTAAAGGCGCATGTAATTGCTTTTGTGTGCCACATGAAATGATGTTGCGGGCCAGATCTGGCCTCAAGCCTTGAGTTTGACATGTGACCTATCAAAATAAGGGGGGAAATTGAGTGGTGTGAATATGTACTGGATGTACCGTATATTTAGCGAAAGGAATATTCTGAGGCATTTTACATCGAGCTGTATGTTTTCGTGGTTTTTAAAACCTGATTGGTGCTAATGACAATTGTAACCTGTGCTAGCTGTTTAGCAATTAATTGTCCTTGATGACAAGGAGACGGAAAAATATATTTTATATATTGTTTATCTAATGTGATAATATTGCCAAATCCACACTATAAACATTGCAACTCAAGAGAAAGTGTGAGTGTGATGTTAGTATGCTTTATCAGTTTTAATCTTCACTGATACAACAGTATATGCCTAATTGAAACCAAATGATTGTCACCTTTTGTATGGATTTTTTTTTTTTTAAGGACGGGGAAAACTTTTAACCATCTGGTTGTTGCTATTTGTGTTTCAAATTGTATTTAATTACAACATAGAATGGTGTGACGTACCGTTAAGAAGCTTACAAATGCAAGATACTGTTTACAGCTAACGGAAGATGACATTGTTGCTGTTGTGTCCATTTTATTGCAGGGTGGTGTTACTTGAATCATTAAACGAGTGTTTTGAGCGTTAACTGTGCTTATTTATTTTCTGAAAACATTTCATTCTTGGCATGTGTAACATAAGGAACGATAAAGTTCTACCTATTGATCTAATCTACAGTTCAGTACTGTACAGCAGTGGCCACCAAATTTCCCAATCTGAAATTAAAAACTACGGGTAATTGCAGTTTTTTTTCTCCACCCATAATCCGAACCACCTATTCTCACAAGGGTTGTGGGGAATTTATTTATTCTATGATGAAAATTAGACCTCTGTCATTTTAAATGGGAGAACATCGGTTGCTCATTGATTAATCACAAAATGTTGTCTCATTAATCATGTATTAACGCAGATTAATCACACTATTAATTTTGACCGCAGATGATCATTTAGTTTGACAGCGGATGATTTGGTAGCACATAACCAAATGCATTAAAGTAAAGCATTTGATAAACGTTTGCGTATGACATTCAGAATATTTGTTCATGTCAAAATATTGTTTTTTTCATTTTAAATTATGCAAGTAATTAACTGATTATAAAAAGAGGAGGATGAACGTGTGGAGTGGATCAAAAAAATGTTGAAGACGTCCTCATAACATGTAGAAATAATTAACACATATCAGGTGCTCTTCAAATCTGGTGGGCATTTATTTTTATTTTATTTTTAAAGCCTTTTCTAATTAAGTGATTAATCATTCTAAATTCTTAGGTGTACGGGCACCACAAGGAATGTCCAAACATGTCGCGTAGTGAGACTATGAGACACAATGAGTACAAAATGGCAAATGGACCAATATAGCGCTTTATCTACACCATATGGTGCCCGAAGCGCTACCGTATTACAGTATCCATGTTGATATGTTTATCAAATACATTGTGTCAGACTTCATTTAAAGTAAAAAAAGAATAGAGCCAGTGGTACATTCTTTCGCTTGTACCTTACACCCCTCAGAATTGATTAGAGTGGTACGGTCCGCTCGTCTAGTAAATATGGAAGTCGCCAAAGACGTGCTGAAAGAAACGCCAATGAAAACATGCGCACGGATTTTTGGACGTTAAACTCTTTAAATCGACAAGATTGTACCGAGCCTGTCGACTGTTTCAGGTGTTTGTAAACGGGAAACATTGTTCATTTCGTGTTGTTTAGTGTGACGTTGAAAGTCGCACATATGGAGTCCAGACAAGTTACGAGGGTGTACGGAGAAGTCAGCTCTCACCCCACGCCGGTGTCTGCTGACGTGCGGGAACAACAGCAAGCAGACATTCGTGTCATCACAGTAACTGCAGGTACACCCATTTTATCACTTTAGTACAGGTGGTCGTCCTCGATAGGGTGTATGATGGACGGCATCGATTTACGACAGCCCGACGTTACGGACGTTGACCACAGGGGGGCGCACACTAGTTAGTCACGCGCCGCCGTTTGTTCACTGTCTGCAAAGGAAACACAGAGAGGCGCTATATTTCATCACTACAATAAGTGTTACCAATTTACAGATTTGCTATAGCAATGATTTTTCCAACCCCTTAGTGGCTATTTGTCAAAGACATGTTGTAGAAAGTCTTTCCAACAGTGGAAGAAGCAACATTTTGGTCACGTTTGCACTCTTGGTCTGGTGTACTACTAAAAGCTTGACATACATTTCCAGGGTGGAGTCAGACTGATGTGGTGAGAGCATCCAGACTTTGTTACTCGCAGCAGTGGACTCTGATTTCTGCCTCCAGAGACCAGCGGAACATCAGGACAGTCCTCCCGCCAGGCCCATGTGTACCTTTGTCTGGAGAGTCAGTATGCACATATTCCATTATTTTTGCCCCAGTGCCGGTCGGTGCATGACACTTAGCTTTTGTGCCTCACAGTTTTGGGGTTAAATCCTGTGTGGGGTTTGCTAGGGATAAATCAGTGAATGGTTGTTTGTACAGTACACATGTGCCCTGTTGTGATTAGCTAGTGACCACGTTGTGGCACAAATATGCACTGAAGTCTACTGTCAGACCTGCAATAGTTGGAGAAGAACACAGAGGAGCAAGAGGAAGAAGGGCAAGAATAAGAGAAATAAAAGAAAAGGGAAAATGGGCTAATAAGTCTGCATAGGAATTAAAAACAGAATGTAGCATGCCATGAAGTCTTTATGTGGAGAGTCATCTCACCTTTTTACACAAAAACGGTCATTTCACCTTTATATGATTAGAAAGCTGGTAAAAAAAAAGAAGTCACTTTGCCGTTCGCAATCTTTCCACTTCAATGAAGAACATGGATTTCTCCCCTTGTAGATTGCTTAGTGGTCTTTCGCCCATTGGTGGTTTGAGGGCTGTGGTCCGTGACACGGGTGGTCACCAGTTGCTGGAGGTGAGCAGGTCACATGATCTTCTCGGAGCAGTTTGTTCATCAAACCACGAGCGTGTTCACACTGTTTGCAATTTTGTAGATATGGGACCATCATGGCCTCAGGAAATGCCTCAACCTGACTGCCCTCAACGTACATGGCGGCGTGTATGACGATGGTGAGAGATACAAACTACTACTACATCTTATCTATCCTAAAGTATCTTTTATAGCCATTTATGGCAAAATGTTGTTCATATTTATAAAACCTAGCATCCATTTTGTCATATGATCAAGTATAATTCCCTTGATTTTTATTTGCAATTGTCTAGTTTCCACACAATAACTCCAGATCACCTGCTACACTAATTAGGAGCATAGAAATGAATGGGTGTTTCATGAAACAGTTTTTGTACAATAGAAAAAAGGATGGCTTAGGATTCTGTAATGAAATTATTCAAAATGTATCTCAAAAGGGAATTTTGTTGTGAAAGACAAATTGAAGTTAGTCCACACTTAGACTGTAGTGACAATGAAGCATCGTAGGCATGTTGTTTTGTTGTGCGTTGTTAGCTCAGTTTGGCGGTCTGTCATGGTCGGAGTGTGAGAGCAAACTTCTCTACATAGCTGAGAAGATCGGCAACACAGATGAGTCTTCATGGGCGAAGGTATTTGACACATGCATACATACATACATAGATGAATTATTTAATCCCGTCTTGCATGATTGTGTATACAAAGGACAGGAGTGTCTACTGCGAGGACTGGGGCGAGGCTCTAACCAACAAGAGCACACCAGTTATTTGTGTGGTCAATCTGCACAGTGGATCCGTGGACGTATTGCCGGGTGTTCCCGCTGACGTCTCACCGGGACAGGTGACCGCAGAGTCCTCTCTCCAACAATCATGGCCGACTGAACTTGCTATATTTTGCATGTTGACTGTGTGTGTGTGTGTGTGTCGGTGTCTCCGTGTCCTCTAGGCTCGCTGGGCTCCAGGAAGCCAATCAGTGTTTTTTATTGGTTGGTACCATGAACCTTTCAGATTGGGACTCAAATTCTGCTCTAATCGCAGGTTAGCGAGATGTTACATCTTGATGTTATCCATCTCAGGAAGCGGCCATTTTCCTACTTGCTGTCAATGGAATATGACATCATAATTACTCAGGGCGCAGGCCATTCGTGGCTCAGCTTGGAAACGTCACATGACAAAACCCAGTAAACAGGTGAACCGTGATTTTAGTCATTACCTGAGCAACTGTGATGTCGTTTTCAGTCTGCAAGTGGCAAAATGGCCGCCCCCTGAGATGGATAAAAACATGTGGATTTTGCTGCTCAATTCATGTTCCACAAATGCGCTATTAATGAATGACATGTTGAGACTAGTGGGGGCACATACCTCCCCTTTAAAAATAAAACATTTGAGCACTAAAGTTTGATCTATTATGCCGGAATGGTCATAAACTGAGGACTCCCTTAATATTGCATCGCATTTCTTAACTCTTGCAGGTCAGCTTTGTTCCAGCTCCACATGGATGGTCGTTGTGGTGAGTCGCCATTTAATAAACGTATTGCTTCACAAATTTATCGTCACTGTCCAGCGGAAACCTACCTTTTCCAAATTTGGTCAATTTCATATTATTTCACTAATACATTCCGTTCCGACATGGCTGTATTATCTTTACGAATGAGTGACAAATCTAAAGTGTTGGAAATGGCTTACTGTCTTTGACAATGCTAATTAATTGCTTTTTGGGTCTCTGAAAAGCTGATGCTATTAGAGATGCTGGCCGGGGTCGACGGCTTCCCTCTTTGGTGGAGGTTTTCATGCATGCCAGATCCACCACACCAGCATCTACCGAAATTCAAACACAATCTGCTTCTTCCTCTGGTCGTTGAATCGGTGGAGGCTGATGTCTGTGGATCTCACTCTGCTTCAGCTATCCTTCCTTGCTTTCCTCAGTCTTTTTTTTGGTCTCCCTAATTTGTTGGAATTTAGATGTTTCTGGGGTTGGTGAATGATTCTGGTTGGTAACCCGGTGGGTAGTAGGTGATGTCTGGTCGATGCCGGATTTCACTTTTCTTTCTTTTCTTTGATCCTTCCTCGGGTCTCTTGACAACTCCACGACTCTAGCTAAATTCTGAAGTATTCGGTTTAGGTGAACGGTATGGGATTTTTAATAGGTTTCAGGTGAATAAATGTGCTCACACTCAGACACACGCACATATGCACACATACAAAGAGAAGAAAAAGAGGAAAAAAGGAGAGCGCAATGATGATGACATGTCGAATCGGTAAGATTACCGAATGAACAATACTGAGCTCTATATATATATATATAAAAAAAAAAAGAGATGCGAGGATTCCACCCAACATCAGTTGATATTAGGCCACCTGTCATAAAAAGACCATCCGGCATCATGATGATGCTTTAATGTGCACTCTTTCAATTTCAGTGAACTCTAGGGTGTTTTCCCATTTTGAACAAGAATGAGACATGGCAAACTGAATGAACCAGTTTGTACATACCTAAATTTGACTTCTGATCTCCGTGCGTGCTTCTCCGAGGGCAATTTTTAAAGCACTGATTCTCCAAAATGTACGTCTTTCAAAACAGAGCGCTTGACGGGGGACAACCTATCAGTGTCCTGTCCCAGGTTGAGTCCAGATGGGTCCACGCTGATCTACCTGCAGGGTCAAGTTTTTGGGCCTCATAGTCAGTGTCTCAGTCTGCAGCAGGTATCTGTATCATGCACTGTACAGTATTTGTGTGTGTGGGAGGGACCAACAACTAGTTACCAGTAACTTGGTCTTCCACAGTTGGACCTAAACAGTAAAAAGACATCCACACTGTTGGATGTTGTCCATAGGCCTCAGAGTGGTAAGTGGCATTTTGTTTTTTTGTTACTCAGGATTCTGGTGATTGCTTATGATATGTCGTGATATATTGTCCTACTTTTATGGCGTTTTGGCTCTGTGACATTTCTCAACATTCACATGCTCGGATGAAATTAGAACGACTGTCTGATATTTACATAACAGCGTATCTAATATGTCAGCCCACATTTAGAAATGTGCTTTTGCTCCAGATGGCTTTGCTGGTATTTATGAAGCCCTGCCATCCGCCTGTTGGTCTACAAATGGGAAGAGAGTTGTGTTCAGCAGCGCCAGTCAGAACCGCAAGGTAAAACGTTGTATGCATGTGTGTCATTCACATTATCGTGAACTTTGAACTATTAGCCGTCCCACAATGTTTTTCTTCTACTTTAATACCTGCGGATGTTGTGTCTTATTTTCAGACGTTCAATTTTGTCTATTCTTAGCTTCCCGTCAAGTCACCAAATTTGTATTTACTCTAAATGAGTTTTTCAATTTTCATGTCGAAGAGCTAACTGCTCACGTTTTAAAATCAAATCCACGCACATTAAAGTATTCGGATCAGCCTACAGACAGGCTGTGTAACTTGTGTCATTTTGTGTCACATAACACAACATAATGCATACCATTTCGTTTTCAAGTGGAAGGCGATCAACCTCGCCAAACTGTTCTCCAAATGAGAGGCAAAGTGTTCTTGCCTAAGTTGCCGCAAGTGCTTTAATTATCACTTGATCTGTACCACTGGCATATTCAGTAATAAACCCCCCAAAAACTTAGACATAATTTAAGCTAGCACCTAAATGTTACTTTATTACTTCCTCTACCTTAATGCTAATATAATAAATGAGAACGCCGTTGACGGGCTAACAGAAAAGATAAAACAGCTGTTACTTTAACATAAACAATCCAGTAACGCATACAAATACAACAAGCAGCAGTACTAACCAGAGATGTCACGATCCGATCACGTGATCGGAAATCGGGCCAGATCACATGGTTGCCGACTTTATCGGAATCGGACGCTGTCTCCCTATCAGGACTCGGAAAAATATATGAGGCTATTTTCATAACTTTTTTATCAGATCTGGATAAGAGACCTCTTTTTTCCACACGCTGCAGGACATTAAAAAAATATATATAATTCCACGTCACAGCCCAAAAGCACATTTCAGACAAACTACGCATCATGCTATCAGATGTTTCATTTACCACGGAGGTCTGGAGTTCATCTGTTCATCATTGGGGATAGAAATCAGTTTCGACAATTTAATTACATTTATTTTACATGCCTGCGAGGTACATTCAATTTGCGGTGTTGTTACTTGAAATATTTGTATTTATTTACTACCTTTTGCACTACTACAAGTTCAAAGTGAAAAAATAGTATTTCATTTATTACTCAAACGTTGAAGTGCTCTGTTTAAGAGTTGAATGTTGATTACTGGATCAATTTCTTCGTTCCTCATAATCTTTTTATGTATATCAGAAGTATCGGATCGGGACTCGGTATCAGTATCGTTTCCAAATCAAAAGACTTGAACACGAGGGCCCAAAAACCTGATCGGGACTCTCTTGGTACTAACCTCCATGTAATCTCTCAGTTTAGCCTTTACCTTTTCTTTACTGACTGTTCTTTTTCGTCTTTCAGGATCTCTTCATGGTGGACAGACAGTCAAAGAAAGTCTTTTTGCTCTCTGGTGGTAAAAAAATCTTTCCTGTCACAAAAGCTGAATTTACACTGCGTGTTTCAAGCGACATCCATCCTCATCCTAATTTATTTTTCCCTGCTGCGCCCATGTTAGGCCAGTCCGATGCTACCAAGAAATATGGCAGCTGGAAGCTGCTGACCGTCCAGAATGACCTGATGGTCGTGTGTTGCTCCAGCCCAAACATACCACCAACCATGGTTAGAACATGCACACACGCTCACACGTCTTATATTTTCACATCACGAGGGGCTACACGCACAATCGAATGAGATCCAATAAAGAAGCTTGAAAAGCAATATGAAGATGATAATATTCAGTTTTGCGTGTGTGTGTGTGTGTGTATAGCTGGCGGGTTTCCTCCCTTCAGAAAGTGAAGCTGTGACCTGGCACCCCCTCCAGGAGCCCATCATGACCTTTGACTTCCCGTGGACCGTTCTAGCGGTTGAACCTCCTCCAGAAGAGGACCACAAAAATTATCGTCAGATTGACATCTACATACAAAAGCCAACCAAAAGTTTTTGTTTTTCACGGGGGCTGCTTGAACTTTTGTGCTTGTCCCAATTTGTGTCTTTAGCTGGGTTAAAGTTCGGAGCAGTCCTGGTTAAACCATGTGATCTTCTTGATGGAGCAAAGACACCGCTTGTGGTCTTCATCCATGGTAGGCTGGCAGATATGGATTTGCCAAACTCCACTACTACTTTTTTGATTTTGATTTTCAGTCTCCCGCAGGTGGGCCACACTCCCAGTTTGCTGCAGAGTGGAACAGCACCACTGCTGGTCTCGTCTCTCTTGGCTTCGCTGTGCTCATGGGTGGGACACACATGAGACACGCCCACCGACACGTACTGTAGTTCAACATAGAAACAGTTCATAAAAATCTTTTTATACTTGTATATATTTTTGAAAAGGATAACTCATTACCTTGTCTTTTTTGAGTATATGATAATTATTTATTATGAACCTGAAAGATGGTTGATAGATTCCTCCAAGGATGTACCATTGAAATCTGTTGAAATTATCAAATTAAATTAAATTAAAATAAACTAAAATACAATAAATATAAAATTACATTAAAATAAAATAAATAGATTTTTTTTAAGAGTTGTTGGGAGGAGAACATTTTAAAAAATCAAGTCAGATTTGATTTGGGGTAAGCAATGATAACGTTAAATCCAGATTTGATGCAGATTATTTATTTTTTGGCTGCAATTGAAGTTCATCATAAAAATACAATTATACCTTTTTCAGAGCCTTACATCTGTATCTGAATTTTGACCCCCTACCTCCCCTCCCCTCCCCTCCCTTCCCCTCCCCTCCCCTCCCTTCCCCTCCCCTCCCCTCCCCTCCCCTACAAGAGCCTATATGGTAGTCCTTCACTCTTGTGTGAGTGTTCTCGTTTGAAGGCAAGATTCTTTAATGACATATTCTTCTTATTCATTGAAAGTAAACTACCGCGGCTCGACAGGCTTCGGCCAAGACAGCATTCTGTCCCTCATTGGACACATTGGAAGCCAAGATGTGAAAGATGTCCAGGTAGCTACATACCTAATCTAACCTACCTACACCAACCAGCCTAACCTACCTACCTACATCTACTTGCTGTCTTTTCCCAAGAGAGCAGTGCTTGCCGCGTTGCACAGTCACCCGACTCTTGACCCCAGTCGCGTGGCTGTAATCGGGGGTTCCCACGGCGGCTTCCTATCTTGTCACCTGGTGGCTCAGTACCCAGAATTCTACAAGGCATGTGCAGCCAGGAACCCTGTCATTAACGCCGCCACCTTGCTGGGCACCAGTGACATCGCGGACTGGTGAGACTGGCTGCTTAGTTTGGCTCTTGAACGTTTGAACTTTTTCCCCCCTCTCTGGTCTCCCCCAGGCGTTATACCTGCGTGGGCTTCCAGTACTCATATAACCAGACACCTACTGCAGAAGCCTTGGCTGCCATGTTGGAGAAGTCGCCTATTGTACACGCTGCACAGGTCAGACACGCATAGCCTGCATTAGTTTTTAAGATGTTTGTCATGGACAGACGACGAGTTAACGCAACAGAATAATGTGTGTGATTTGATGTACCGTAGATCAAGGCTCCGGTGCTTTTGATGCTTGGAGGCAGAGACAGACGGGTGTCCCCTTATCAAGGTCTGGAGCTATACAAAGTGCTCAAGAGTCGGGCGTCACCTGTCAGGTACAACAACGGACGCATCACACGCTGACACACAGCGCACCGTGTCACCCAGACTCATTATTTAATGAGAAAAGAAAATATGGTAATTAAAAATAATGACCCCCAAAAACTCATGAAGTGATTTTGAAGGGGAAGTCAACCTTAAACATTTCTTGCCAATAATATGTTGTATGTGACCTCACTAGTCTAAACCTGACATTCTGATTAATATTACATTTGTGGAATATGAGTTATGAAGCAAAATCCAGCCATTATTATCCATCTCAGGAGGCGGCCATTTTGCCATTTGCTGTCGCCTGAAGATGACATCATAGTTGCTCAAGGCTGAGGTAACGACCAATCACAGCTCACCTGTTTTCTCAAGCTGAGACCTGAGCAACTGTGATGTCATTTTCATTCGACATTAAGTGACAAAATGGCCGCCTTCTGATATTGTTAAAAACTGCTGGATTTTGTTGCTTAAGTCATATTCCTCTAAACCCCTATCCAGCCTGTTTTCCATGTCTCCCTCCTGCAGCACAGCTGAATCTAATGATCAGCTAATCAGCAAGCTTTGCAGAAGCCTGATAACAATCCTGATCATGAATCAGGTGTGTTAGTGGAGAGAAACATGGAAAACCGTCTGGATGGGGGCTCTCCAGGACCGAATTTGAGCACCCCTGCTCTACACAATATTAACTCATTCACTGCCATTGACGGCTATAGACGTCAAAAATTAATTTGAACTATTTCTATTAGTTTAACTTTTTTTTCCAAACCTATAATTATTTTTATTGTACATTAATACCAGATATAAAATTTGTGATTAATCGTGAGATAACTAATGAAGTCATGTGATTAATTACTATTAAAAAATTTAATTGCCTGACGTCCCTAATTTTCAATAATGTTTTCTTTTTCCTTTTTTTTTTTTTTTTTAAATCGTGTCAGGCAATTTAAATTTTTGATGGTAATTAACTGCATGACTTCAATAGTTAACTCACGATTAATCACAAATGTTATTTCTGTTGTAAATGTACAATATCCCCCCCCAGGTTTTCATACTCTTGTTAACAAAAGTGGAAAAAAATGTTAAACTAATAGAAATAGTTCAAATTAATTTTTGATGTCTATAGCCGTCAATGGCAGTGAATGAGTTAACCAGCATGCCTTTTTTTTTAGACTCGTGGGGCTGCATAGAACATATTATCAAGAAATTTTTTTTTTTGGGGGGGTTCCCTTTAATTACTTTTTGTTTTATTTTCAGTATTGCTGTTGTACTCCTTTGTGCTTTATTGTTTGGTGGTGATTGCATTTGTCTTTGCAGGTTATTGTGGTTTGCAGAAGATGGACACTCCCTATCCAGATTGGACACACAGGCCCAGTGCTTTCTCAACGTAGCGCTATGGCTGCATCAGCACCTCTAACACACATGTACAGTCCAAACACATCACCATGGTCGGTATCACGAACCAGTGAGGGGAGTAACAGCAGTCTACATAAATGGCGTTGCTAACTGTTAAACAAATTTGTAGAACTAAGCCCCTCACTATGAAAGGAAGGAGGGAACTGGAAATAAAAGTTAGCCCTGGAGATACTGGAGTCAGAGTTAGCTGATGAGAGTGGAGAAAAGGGAGTGACATCTGGTGATATATTGGCGACAAAGGTTGTTTGGCAGCAGGGTTAGCCATGTTTGGTCTGAGAACATGACTGGTGAGACTGAAAGGTTTGTGCAGAAGTGTAGTTTCTGTCAGATTGCATATTGTGGGGAGTGTAAAAGTTCCGATGATGTTGAGGACTACTATCTCTCCATTTTTGCACTCATACATGATGACCTGATTATTAGTATTTCCCAGTACCCATAATACATGATAAAGCTGCAATAAAGGGCTCAGGCAAGGAAGTGACTTATTGATTTCATCAATTTGATTTAATCTGAGGCCTTCAAATATTTGATGAACTGATCTGGAATGGAGATGTCAAAATGAATTGACAACTAATAGATGTTCAAATTAACTACTGTATTTTAATAATCAAGTAATTGTTTAGAGCCATTGTTAGACTTAAAATGGTCCAACTGTTCTGATTCCAGCCTCTCAACTGTAATTATTCTATGACGTCAGATTAGATTTTATTCAAATCTAATAAGCACTTTCAAATATTATTCTGCCCTTCTGAAGTTCACCGTTTGAGTTTGTGCAACCTTAGAGCGCCCTCCAGTGGTTGCTTTGTTCGTTGTTTTGGTGAGAAGAGAGAATTCCTATGTGGCAGCACGCAACGCGACTCGTTTATGTGCTACGCGAACTATTGGATCCTGTTTCGTTGTTGCTTTGGACAAGAATTGTTCGTAAGTACATGTGATGTTGAGAACAACACTATATTCATTTTAGTTAATTTAGGACAGTTATTGGAGATAAGAGACTGTCGTGCAATGTAAATAGCTACTAGCATGAGAGAGTGTCGTGTACAGTTAGCTAATACACGTTGTTTGTATTGTTTTTTTTTAGTTTTTAGTTTTACGACGACCTAAAGAGGGCAATGGTCAGAGGCCATTGTTCAAATAAACAGCCCAAAAGGAAAACAAAGTCTGGTTATTTGGAACGTCGTTAACTTGCTGTCTAGCTGGTGAAATCTAGAAGCTTCGGAGCGAGGACAGCATAAATATACTTAATTTTCCATCCATCCATCCATCCATCATTTTAGGAATTGGATAGTTAATTATAGTAAAATGATAATAAAACAATTTAGAAACTAAAATGACATCAAAAGAGAGAGTTTTGCATACACATCTTAAACACTTTTTTTCTTTTTCTTATTAAATCTCATCTACATATAACTGCCCAAAAGTTTGCCCACCTCTGAGCTATGTAGTCATTTTGCATAATGCCATAGCGGTGCAGTTCCTACAACGTCTAGCAGAGGGCAGCCTCTCACCATCTTGCCAGTTTTCCCACTTCTGCAATTGCATCCCCTGACTGTACATGCAAACCAATGGCCATATATTTTGAATGAAATGAAATGTGTTGTTCACAGAAGTGCGAATGAGATGAATTGTAAGTTAAACTCGATGGCGAGATCCCTGACTCATGGGTTAACTGTAACCTGAGTTGTAAAGCTGTCAATATTGGGCCCAGACCCAAAAGTGGGTCGTAGACATGGTAGTAAAAAGCTAAAGGAGTACTCAGAGAAAAACGGATTTATTATCATTATTATTCATTAATAAAGACAAAATCGACGTCTTGCTCAAAACCAACTCAACTGGGAGCGGCTCATCTCACCTATGATGACCCTAATGAGGAAAAGTGCTGTAGAAAATCAGTAATTGGACGGCGACCAAGGCATGATTGCGGGCCGGTCACGACTGTGATTGTGGCCTTGAGCAATTCTCCTCACTTTCCATTCTTGGACACTCCTTTACTGGAAACAACCAAAGTTGTCAACTGCACACAATGAAATTTAACTTCCAGACATTTCCTCTAGCTAGGACACACCAGCCGGCCTTGCCACCGACGCTGCGCTATGAGACCACCGCCACGTGGGTGTGGGTGATGTCACCGTTTCGGGAGACGGGTGGGACAGACGTGAAGCTGCTGACGGTGCTGACGAAGAAGCCGAAGGAAAGGAGAAGTGACTCAAGGGTGACGGTCAGAGGGAGACGTTCAGCGCTGGCCTTCCGTGGTATTCGGCTGTGTGGGCCGAGGCGCTGAGACGAAGCATTGTTCCGAACCCGAGATGAGGCGCACACTGGTGCTCGCTCTCGCCGCATGTAGGAGGCGGACAAAGGCAGGAAAGACTGCATGTGTGATTTTGTACGTAAGGGGACAAAAGACCCCTTGGTGTTGGATTGTTCTGCTGCTTCCTGTTAGTAAGTGGGTGCAGAGGAAGACAAGTGGAAAACAATAAATACTTCATATAATAGACGATAGAGGCCATGCAGGTGACAAGGTTTCAATTGTTCTAGTAACAACATATTGTGAGTTTTTACTTTCATGGGAACATAGAAGCCATTTTACATTTGACCGTGGCTGAGTGGCAATTTTAACCAAGACAGTCTCGTTTTTTTTTTTTTTTTTTTTTTAGCCTTGTGTCGCGGAGGTTTTCGCCACCTCGACTTGTCAAGCAACTCAAGTCACAAGTTGTGGTGACAGTGGACAAGATAGTCGCTGGAGTTCTCCAATGCAAGCCGGTAAGACTTCCTTGATCGCCGACCAGCTCACTTGACCATTGAAAGGCAATTTGCAATGGCAGAGTCCAACCCAAGACACGCTTAGGACCGCCCCCTCATTTGAATAACATTTCGTCCTGGCAGTATGGACCAAAACTGGCAGAATAAAAAAAAAAAAAAAGATTAAATAAATAAAGGAATAAAAGTGAAAATAAAAACGAATAGAAAAAAAATACAATTCAATTATTTATATTTATATAGTTTGTTGTTTTTATTTCATTCATATTCATTTTTGGGGATTATTTCTTTAAAAAAATATATATTTTCACTTTTTCTTTATTTATTTATTTTGAATTTTGGTAGTTTTGGTCCTCCATATTGGAGGGTCTTTCAAAGGTCCCCAGAAGCAATTTACAGTATCGCCATAAAATGTGGGAAGATTTTTAGATTGTCGCTTTTCTGGAGAAAAATAAAAGCTAGAGGGGTTGGAAAAGTCACTAAATGAATCGACCACGGAGCTAAATTTGCAACAATAAGTCGCATGCGTTTATTTGGCCTCCATCATGGAAAAAGTACGCGATTTGAACTCCACTGTGACAAGTGGATGTGAAATTTGCTATACTGTAATTCTTTGTTTTTGGTGTATTTTGACAGAAGAGTCCCACAGTCACATTATTAAGACAAGTGGGGACTGTTTTAAATTGTGGGGGCAAAGTAGGGTAATGAGTCCACTCATTGCAATGCAGTGGGGTGATCTGCAGACATCGTGGAACCCAGAATTCAAACTAAACAGGGTGACGCAATTTAGATGTTATGCTGCACACAAATGAAATACGCTTCCCACAAGACTGAAGGTAGCACCAAGTGAGAATGGTTTTAAATCCAGGTTAGTTAACTATTCTTTTTTGCTCATTAAAAGCATTTTAAAATCACATTTTAAAATCTTTTACTTGCATTGTATGTTCTTTTAGCAGTTTTAGTAAGCTGTAAGGTTTATTTCTGTATTTTCTTTTTAACGTCTTTTGCTCTTTATGTTACTGTAAAGCTGTCTTGCTTTGCCTCTAAACTGATCATTTCCAGATGTAGATGCATATGATGTAGTGCGGTTCTACACGTACACAATAGTTAACATAACGTTAAATACTATAGCTCATTGGCAGTGTAAAATCAGAAATTTCAGATGACATCATGCAAGGGATGTTATGTTGAATATGGGTATTACATGCTATCATATGCCATATTATTACACCCATTATTTCTATCCAACAGTATCCTCACACATTTTACAAGGGGACTGAAAATCTCATGTGTGCTACCTCAATTTCACACCTCTTAGATGAAGGGAAAAAAAAAAAAAATCCAGTATATGCAAGATGTTACTCTGTCCCCGGGACACTTTAAATGCTCATTTCCCGCAAACCAATATTAAAAGCAGTATTCACATGGTAGATAAATCAAATTGTCAACCTCAAAGATCCAACATCTGCAACTTTCCAGTACTTCCTTCCGCTTGCTAAGCACTTTTAAATATTCACTTGCATGTGTTGATGAAAAAAATGATGTTTGGTTAGGATTTAGGGCAACGGGAAGCACAGTGAAATCTGGTAAGATTGTCAAACTTTACTGCCATCAGGGTTTCCCATGATCGCCTTTAGACCCTCTTCCTGCCCTCGAGCCTCGTTTCATTTCACCGCTAAGCTTTGTTTGGTATGTACACAGCGCATGGATGGGCCTGCATACAGCCTGGGGCGGTTGTGGGGGTATGTGGGAGTTGCAGTATTGTATCATCTCCCTTTTGATTTAGTGACTTTTGGAGGAAGTTTGGACAGTGCGATCTCCGCTCAGGAAGGGACAGGGTGCTACTCTTTTCCCAGTCACTCTGTTCTTGGGTTGAATTTTTGTTCTTAGTTTGGAAAAGTCATACAACGGAATAAATGATCTAACACACACACTGAGTAGGTACATGTGTGAGTTAATTTATGTAAGATCATCAGCATTTCAGGATGTATACTTTCTGTGCCATTTTTAATCACTGTACTGTAAAATAGAAAACAATATGTTGAATTCAATAGTAGGCAATCAAAACACAGTTATGTAACTTGTGGGGTGCCCCAGGGATCAATTCTGGGGCCAGTACTTTTTCTTCTTTATGTGAATGATATTACAACCATTTTGAATTTGTTCAAATATATTTTGTTTGCAGATGACACCACTTTATTTTATGCCGGGAAAAATATATATAATGTATTACAAGTAATAGAGAAAGAGTTTAAGAATATTATGAAGTAGTTCAAAGCCAACAGACTGTTTATAAATATTATTGAAACCAGATATATGATTTTCAGTTGTAGAAATATGGATGTCGAAGCAACACTGACTGTGCAAGGCATTGAAATAGAAAGGACTAATGAAATTAAGTTTCTAGGTATTATTATTGCTGAACATTTAACATGGAAAGCGCATATAGAAGATGTCAAATCTAAGGTGTCACAAACCGTAGCCGTGTTACACAAGGTTTAAGAATCATTGAACAAGAATGCTTTGTTATTGTTATATAATTTTTTTTTTTTTTTTTCATACCTAAGCTATTGCATTGAAGTGTGGGGGTGTGCAGCCAAAACCTACACTGAATCCATCTTTCTTTTACAGAAACTTGCTATTCGTGTTGCTTGCGGTTGTGGATACAGAGACCACACTAACCCATTATTTACACTAAAAACTTTACAATTTAATGAATTGATGGAGTTGAACCGCCTTAAAATGTTGTATAAAGCCCATCATGAAATTTTACCAGTCAATTTACAAACCAAATTGATAAAAATCGAAAGTGAGTACAAATTAAGAAAAACAGACATTTTTTCCAAACGTAAATATAGAATAAAACAAAAAGAACGATGTATTTCAACTCAAGGTGTCAGTCTGTGGAACAATCTGAAATGTAAAACAAAATCTTCTTAGTCTATTTGTATTTTATTTGTATTTTTTTATAAAAGCACAATTGCTGCAAAAATATATATACCACTAAATATAAGGACACACAGTTTAATTATTTTTGAATTATTTTGTAGTATTGTTACACTGACCGCTCGCTGTCATTCATTTTGTCTTTGTCTGTTTTTTTTGGTGTTGATCAGGGGCAGACAAAACAAGTTTAACTTCTTTCTGTCCACTTTCATAAATTTTACTTTAAAGAGTGAAATAAAAATTTGAATTAAATTGAATACTGTGCTATGTTTATAACCTGTGTTTTTTTCTGTGCAGCACGAACCGTTGAAAGCACATTGTCAAGTTCAACATGTTGTGACTTGGAGACATTTTTAAAGCAAATAGTCTGCTGTAGCTGCTTTTGCTTCTGGACCACTTCGACTCTATTTTATCTAAGGAACATAAATTGTAAGGCGTAAAAAAAAAAACAGTCTTGACCGGAATCTCCTACCTTCAGTCCGGGACTTGAAACTTGGACTGAAAAGGGTTATGCAACGAGACAATGGCCAAAAGCATTCCAGCAAAACTACAAAGGAATGGCTTCAGAGAAAAAAGGATTCACGTTCTGGACTGGCACAAGCCAAACCTTAATCCAATTGAAATGTAGCGAGGAGTGGGTTCATACCAGAGGTCAACTCCAACCTCACAACTGGCTGAGTCCTGCAAGTAAGTAAAATGTAAGTAAGTAAAATGTTTAGTATTCACATTTTGGCACCAATCTGTGTGGAGTATCTCATTTGACCACATAAAAGCCTGTGTGGAAACTCATCGTCCATTTGTATCAGTAGGAAACAGAACACAAAAAAATGAGTTTTGCTGCTTTGTTATTCTTTGGTAGCAATTTCATGCTCAGATCTTAACTCATTCACTGCCCCTGACGGCTATAGATGTAAAAAATTAATTTGAACTATTTCTATTAGTTTAACATTTTTTTCCACTTTTGTTAACAAGTGTGTGAAAACCTAGATATTTTTTACTGTACATTTAGAACAGATATAAAATTTGTGATTAATTGTGAGTTAACTAGTGAAGTAATGCGATTAATTCTATTTAAAATTTTAATTGCCTGGCGCCCCTAATTTTTAATAATCTTTTCTTCTTTTAAAAAAAAATAATTGCGTCAGGCGATTACATTTTTTTAATTGTAATTAATCACATGACTTCAACATTTAACTCACAATTAATCAATAATTTTATATCTGTTCTAAATGTAAAATATATATTTTTAGGTTTTCATACTCCTATTAACAAAAGTGGAAAAAGTGTTAAACTAATAGAAATAGTTCAAATGAATTTTTGACGTCTATAGCCGCCAATGGCAGTGAATGAGTTAAAGTGCAAATGGAATTGCACCTCCGAGCCTCTATTAACGTGCATGGCAATGTTACAATCTTAGCCTAAGTTGTATCATGGGAATAAGGATGCACATGTACGTGACAAAGACCAGATGGAGGCCAGCCAACCGGAGGGTATTAGTGTGTGAACTGAGATAGCTCCCACCCTTCCTAAAATCCCACAATCCTCTACATGTACATATACTGTTGTCTTAGGGGTCAGCAACCTTTCCTGTCCAAACAGCCGTTTTTCGCCAAATAAATAACAAAAAATCCGTTGGAGTCACAAAACATTTGAACATTGTGTTGGTATTAGTCCAATGTAATGAGAGTCCAGAACTGCACCATAACGGAAAAATGTGCAGCATCCAATACGTAGAGATTCACTTTACACAGCAAAATTGCTTGCGTTAGATTAACACTGAGAGTGTTAAATCTAAAACTATAAAAGTGTTTATATGTTTCCACACCAATGAGGGTAAATCGGACAATTTTTAAAGTGTTACATTTTAACACTTAGCCAGTGTTACTCCAACACTGTATAGTGTCAAAAAAGATAGTAGTAGTTTTAAAAGTACTTTACACTAGTGTCAGTGTTAAACATTTAATTCTGCCAAACTACACTTAACTTTGGTGTTTAAACACTTATGAGTATATTGCACTAGTGTCAGTGTTAAAAATGAACTGAAATTACACTTTACTCTAGTAAATGACACTTGGTTTATCTAGTGTGCTTTACATTTTGGCTACTGATGACAAGGCATCAGGAGCAACTGGGGGTTCAGTATCTTACTTTAGGATACTTTGAGATAGTCACACTCTCCTGAGATCGAACCCACACTCTCAGGGTGGCGAACATTCTATTACCGACCCACACTACCCCGACAACCTGAACTGGACGTATCGCTATTGAAATGTCGACAGCGCGCTGGAAAATTGGAAAGTTTCTTCTTCACCAGAACTGAGGTTGTGGTGAATTTAACACTCACTAAGGTAGTGCTATTTAGGTTACACCCAAAATCCAACAAAACATTCAAGGAAATTTACTCTGACAGTGTAACTTTTTATCCTAACAGTGTTAAAATAACACTGCTTACTTAACACTTACATTTTTGATCGAACACTTGAAATTTACCACTGACCGATTGGCTGTGTACCTTTCATCTTCCATTTTTTTGGGTGTAAATTTTCATATTTCATTTTTCATGAATTTTTGTAGATTTCTCTGCCTTTGTCATTTCTGACATTTTTGGCAATTTTACGGACATATGGTTATTTTCTGGCAAATTTTTTTCATGCCTTTTTTGCTATCAATTTTTTTTTTTTACATTTTTGGCAATTTGGTGGACATTTTATGGTCATTTTTGGGATTTCTTCTTTTGTTTTTGGAAATGTTATAGTTACCTTTTAAACGTTTGATTTCCTGCCTTTTTAAAAATCAACTCTCTGACATTTTTTGGCAAGTTTAAGGACATTTTATGGTAATTTTTTGCTTTTCCTCTTCCTTTTTGGACATTTTATGGTCACTTTTTGGAGATTTTTAGGTAATTATTGAAACTTTTTCTGATTTGAATATTTAATTATTTTTATTTATTCATAAATTCATTTAAATGATATTTTACCTAAAAAATAAATACAAATAAATATGTAAAAAATAAATAAATAAATAAATAAATAATACCTACTAATTTTTTAAAGAAATCCACAAGGAGCCACAGGAGAGGGACTAAAGAGCCACATGTGGCTCCAGAACCGCAGGTTGCAGACCCCTGTCTCAGGTGGTAATGGTCCAACCTGAACATAACAGTGCTTCAACACGTCAAACTCGTGCATTTAGAAGTCCTCAGTCAAGGATGTGATTTTATTTACGTTGGCATTTGTGTGAAGCAAAATTGTTAATTTCTGTTTTTTTCCTATTTTACCACTATCCATTTGTGTAGGTGTTTGTGACTGCATGCATTTGTCACAAAATTAATATAAAAAATCATAGTACAGACAGTAAGTACAAACAACTTACATAAGTTTTCCAAACTCTTCAGTAGGGAGGAATTTATGAGCAATAAACTAACCCACAGTGCTGAAACATGTTTGACAAGTTAGTTTGCCTCCTCAGTTTAAATGAGATGGTAAAACCGCTGCTGGAGAAATGACCGCTTAAATCATCTTCCATCGTCACACAAATCTTTCAGCATTTCACGTGTGTTGGGCCTATAACTCATTGAAAACTTGTCAGTGAGCGATGGCGAAGCCATCGACCTCCAGCCAAATATGCATCATAAAGCATGCCTGGGCAAAAGTCAAGTACACATTTTTCTCCTTAGCTCTCCTCCAGCCGTTGTGTGAGGTAATACAAGCTGTAAATCTATCACGGGATGCGCATGAGCAACAACTTTTGACTATCTACAAGTTGTTGACAACATGGATTGTACATACATAGGACTGTATGTACTAGTACAACAAGTCTTTGTTATCATCACAGTTTGGATTGTACGTTTGAGGTCATTGTCAGCATGTACTGCATCTATTCCACTGTATTAATCCAATACAATAGTACGATTGGTCTAGAACTTTTTCAGTGTACACAAAACACCCGTTTCACTCAAATACTCTTCATAAATTTGTCTTTGTGAGAATTTCTTCTTTTTATGCACCTCACAGGTGCGGCATGTCAAGATTAGACATCATAAGGATAAGTGGTTCAGATGCTGGATGAATGGATTTTATACTGTTACTTCACTCTCATACTCTCAACTCATTCACCGCCATTGATGGCTATAGACGTAAAAAAAAAAGAAAAAGAACTATTTCTATTAGTTTAACATTTTTTTTTCACTTTTGTTAACAAGTGTATGAAAACCTAGAATAATATTATTGTACATTTAGAACAGATATAAAAATTGTGATTAATTACAATTACAAATTAATTTTTTAATAATTTAATCGCCTGATGCCCTCTAATTTTTAATAATCTTTTATTTTAAAAAAATAGAAATAAAATAAAATATATATTTTTTAATGTCTAGGTGAGCTAAGAGTCCTGCGGGATGCTACGCGCTGTAGCTTCTTGCTAGCTAGCCCGCTAGCCTACAACCATAATGTGAGTTAACAAACAAATCTTCCTCCCACCAATACACTATTTAAACATCATACACAACATATACACGGTTAAACTTGTGACTGGGATAAAAGTTCATTTTGCAGTTGATGTCACGCCTCATCATCTTCATTGGATCTATCTATCTATCTATCTATCTATCTATCTATCTATCTATCTATCTATCTATCTATCTATCTATCTATCTATCTATCTATCTATCTATCTATCTATCTATCTATCTATCTATCTATCTATCTAATTGTGAGGTGTGGTTGCTTTCAGTGACAGTTCAAAAACAGCAAAATGGCCTCCTTCAATCAATCAATTGCCTACATGCTTTTTAATTACACTAGGATTTTTGCTATTTGTAGGCTACAAGTATCCCTATCACCCGCAAATAGCAGGGGCACATTGTATAAAATATATATTATGGTGATATTTATTTTTATTTTGTCTTCATATGCATACTCAATATTGGAGTAATCCAAATCCATTTTTTAGCAGGTAACTTGTAACTGTAATGGATTACATTTTAAAAGTAACCCTCCCAACCCTGCTCGTTACTACCCACCTCTGCCGCTAACTAGCCGCATTTATTACCAGAGTAAATTTCCTTTTACTTCCAACAAAATAAATGAAGAAAGAATGACTAACTAACTAACTAACTAACTAACTAAGCTCCAATTTCAGTGTGCCGTACTCTGGTTAGGTTTGTTCTAAGCAACCCTTGACAAATAAGATCCACTTTGTCAATGGCCCATGGCTTCTGTCAAGAAAAGGCTTGCCATTTAATTAGCAGTGACAACATAAAATGGCACAAAAAGATGAAAAAATGAGTCATTGCAACCTACCCAAAATATTTAGCCACCTAACAAAACAAAAATCTGCCTAATTGGAAACACAGCTGCTAATGCAGCTGCAGATTCTCTTCTGCAAGGAGTCACCGTTCTTGTCAAATGTCTGCAAATGACAACAGTTGTTGGAGAGGTGCGACTCTGCTTCCTGGATACTGTTGAAGCGCCCTTGCGCAAGGCATCCTCCCGAGCGCCAATGCGCTATTTGCACTCTCCTTTCACTCTGACGTCTCTCCTTGAATGCCTGCGTGTTTGATTTGGTTACACAAAGAGCAGAGTATCAATTGATTTCCCCCCCTAAGGGATTACAATCAATGTAACAAAAACTATCCATCCATTTTCTGCAGTGTAGTCAAGTGTATCATGGACCCATTATGGGTGAATTGCAAACGGGGTAATTTTTGTGCTTACATTTAACATCTGTAGTTATAGGCTACAATATGTTATTTTTGAACAGTATATTTTCTTTATTGTACTTAATGGGTTGTGACTTTGCAGCAGTAAGCAAAAGCACATCCCAGGGTGAACGACCGGCTTCACATAGTAGTCGCAAAGCCCTGTTCCCGGACAAGCCCTGTTGTTTGGCTTTGTCAGTGTTTTGCTTCCATAACACTTAATCCACATGGTGGAGTGTTTGGAAAAGATTTGTGCTCCCTCCAAGGTGGAACACACAGCAAGAGGAGTGTGTATAAATATGTGTTAGTTAGTTGGAGTTGATGGGCTCATTTTGGATGGTGCTCGTTGCCCATCCAGGACGGATTTCATACCAAAGAGGGTTGTGTTTGTAAAAGATCACGTCATTTATCGGAGCCTTTTTGCTCAGAGACAAACATGCAGTGCTGCTACGCCGTGTATACAACTCTTTGCATCATGTTCCAGCACGAACATATGAGGACGTCCGGTCGAAGTTGTATAGTGGAACTGAACTTCTAAGGTCAAACACAATCTGTTAAAGGATGCTCCACCTCGGATTGGTTTGGATTCAGAAACAATTTTCCCCAAAGGAAATAATGAAACTAGTTCCAGGGCTGCAGCCACTATAAAACCATACACATCAAATATATTCATTTTATATTATTGGCAATGTTTAATTTTTGTACAAATTATACACACAGCCAACTGACCCTCTCGTTAGCAATACCAGGGGTCGAAATCCCCCATTGAAATGAATGGCGGGCTACCAGGGGTCGAAATCCCCCATTGAAATGAATGGCGGGCTACCAGGGGTCTAAATCCCCCATTGAAATGAATGGCGGGCGACCAGGGTATATATAATTATCACGGTATTACAGGACAAAATGCGTCCCTTGACAACTAAATACGGAACGCGTACTTATAGTTCTAAATACGGGACGATTCCGTATTTCAAGGGACGGTTGGCAACCCTAAGAGTAGGACACACGCGTACACATCATTTTGGAAGAGAACGACGTTCAGCATAGTTCAAGCGGCAAACACACTTTGGAACCGCTTAAACGGCGGTTGACCTCAAAGTGGGCGGAAAGAAAACTGTTTTTATAGAAAGGGAAGATTTATTGTATGATCGTTGCTGCCGGTCTAGATGACTGCTAATATCGTGTTGGTCGCTAGTTTTCACGAAAACGAAACACATTAAAGTCACAATTTTTATTTGAAGATTTTAAGCATCTGTTACTAGTCTAGTTACTTTTGTTAAAGTAGCGTGGTGACACAGTGACCGCTCACATCTTATTGACACTGATCATCTAGCATGTTGTTGTAGGCGTAGGGTTCTATATATAGCGCTAATACGTTATACAAATGTTCACATCTAAGCAGCAGTGGCTTCCGTAGGTAAACTCGAGGTATTTTTGGTGCATTTACACTATGATGTATAGTAGCTAACATGTTGTAGCAGGCAGCTAGCAAGGCTAACGCTAAGAAAGCAGACGACAAACATACCTGCAATCGATTCGTTCTGGGTTTTCAGCTGCTGGCCCATTTCTACCGACGAAATGTAGACAGCACATATAAGTGTCTTCTGTGACATTTTTTGCGTAAATCACGGCGGTTTAAATGTACATGCTTGAACCCATCGCCAGCCACATAGCGGCAGACACCAAAGCAGCAGAGATTTGTTGTAACCATAATACGTTTGTTAAGTATATTTATGGTGAAATAGCGAGTCATTTCACAAGTTTTGCCCCGTACGAATACACTCCCTCAGTCGCCGGGTTTCTTGTGCGAAAATCAACTGGCCACGCCCATGCGCTGTGCACTGTTCTAAAAATAGTATTTTGGGCGTAATTGTATACTGCCCTATAATTAACAGCTGCCAGTATATTGCACGACATCTCACACACGCGACTAATGAACTTATTTTTTAAATGACTACCTCTTACATGATTATTGTAAAACTGACGACTTTTAATGCAGCTCTTATATTGTGGGTCTCCTTAGATTGTATGGAGTTGATAAAGATGCGTGTACGGTGAGCGTGTGTTAATGGCTTCGTGTTAAAATTCAGATGATGTCACGCGTGCTGCAGTAATGCAGTTTTGCTCAATGCTGTATGAATATCTCCAGCGAGGATTCACCCTCATGTTTATTCACATTATGCTGAAACTTTGCTGCAGTTTTCACCTGACTCGGCACTTATACGTACATCAGAGCATCAGACAAACTGCTGCGTCAGCTGTAAAAAAAACAAAAACACACAAAAAAAAAAACACTGGACACACGTTTTGCGGTGCATATCCTCAAACGTTTCATGGACATACAGTGTGAAAAGTGGTAACATTGATGTTGAAATCTAACATACATATTTACTATGGTCAACAAACCCAGCTATTCCATAGTTCAAATATCTAAAAATCGTATTTATACGGCAGCAAACATTTTTTAGTAGGGCTGAGTTTAAAAAAATAGAATATTGGTAATCGATATCGAATCCATTTTCATTTTCGAGCCTGATTCATAAAACCATGAATCGATTATTTTAATAGCTCTTTTTTCCCCATAAATTCACAAGAAAACAGAATTCTAAAGGCCAACATTTTATTGTATATTAGTTGTTTCAAATTTACTGTTCACATGAATTGAAACATATTTTTTTACATTTATAAAAGACCTGACTTATTACTTTTAAGACAATTCAGAATCTCTTATATTTACAATGATTGAATTAGAGTTATGACAATATTTTCATCTCGCCATTGCTGATATCAATATTTGTGTAACACCTAAGTTTCATGTCTTACTTTCATTAATTAACAAAATCATTTTAATATGCCTTAAAAGGACAGCGAGAAATTAAATGAGTAAAAAGTAAAATAAAAATACTGTATATGTATTTCCACGTTTCTCTCCACTAACACACCTGATGCATGATCAGGATCGTTATCAGGCTTCTGCAAAGCTTGTTGATGAGCTGATCATTAGATTCAGCTGCGCTGAAGTAGGGAGACATGGAAAACAGGCTGGATAGTGGCTCTCGAGGACCGAACTTAACCCCCCGGTATACTAGGTTGTTCCTGTGTGTTTTGGCCTCTTGGGGGCAGTGTGGTGCAGTGCATCCACGGTGTACACGCTAACACAGTGAGAACGGAAGTAGTGTGATCTTATCTGTGGGTATGTGTTTCAACTTTCCACAGTATTTATTTGTGCCTATTGAAGGACTATTACACCCGAAGTTGATGCTAACTTCCTGTAAGCACATGAATGGGATCCTCCATTCACTTGCATTAGCATTAGCGCTAGGCTAGCGATGTTTTAGTGCCTCCGCAAAATTGTATTTGTAATTTAATGTTTGTGAAGTTTTTATCATGTCATTGATATTATAAAAGAACAATATCGTAAATCGAATCAAATGAGAAAAATCGATTCGAAGAATCGATTGAAGAAATTAGAATCGATACCCATCGCTTCACTTTTGTGAGTCATGCTAACTGCTTGCTTCAAGTCGTACACAAACACAAATATTAAAATGATACAGTTCAACATGGTTGCGGAAATACTGAATAGACCATACAGTATGTTACCCAGATGCAGTGGATGCAATGGAGAGCTGGAGACAAGCCTGTGGGAAGGCCTGCCTGAACTTGCCTCTCGGCATGCCGTGCTTAGTGACCACACGTGGGGGGAAGAAGGGAGCCGTAAGGAAACAGTGGAGTGATGGACAGAAAGTGAGCAACTTGGGAATGAGACGCCTGGAGCTGTGATGGGATTGAATGATGGAAGGGGCCACTATTTTTCCACAAGAAGAGCGATTAACCGAGGAGTTAAGATCTTTATTTGCCCCTCAGCGATCCTGCTGAAAAGCCTTTTCAGATTTACGAGGCAGTAGCTCTGTTCACACTTCTCCATATCCTTCTCACTTCAATTACGGTGTACCTTGACGTAGGTGTACCTTGACGTCCCTTTCGCAGTCTCAAAGAGTGTGTAGAATTTCCTTTCAAGTACAATACACTTGCTTGGGTCTGAGGGAAGATTGTTATGTGGGTTTACAATTGTAATTGGTAATAAATGTTGGAGCAATTTGTCAGGCTGGTGAAATGGTAGCAGTATCAGTGCATTGTTATTGATCCAGCCCTCCTGCTTTAAGCCGCATCTCCAATAGTCGGAATTCACCCAGAATGGGCGGGAAACATATTGGGCAATAGCAATAATGGGGGAGAGTGGGGGAAAAGAAATAGTGTCCTGAAGGAATGTAGCTAGATAAGGCAAACAGCTGTTCAAGTGTGTCATTACCTGTCCTTGTTGTGCTCGCCTCAACATATCCGGGCTGAGAAACACCTGTCAGCCACTCATTCACTTTGTCTGGCTATGTGTAGAGTGTGTGCGCGCGCGCGTGTTCCGCTTTAAATGGTTGGAGATGGATGTTGCATCGAAAGTCATTACAGGGTGAGCAAGGCTTTAGCTGACAAATTGTGACCAGCCCAACTTTGTCCTTGGACTCCACAGACGTCGAGATTGAGATAAAGCGCTAAGACACCTCCCCCAAACCTCATTTCTCTCCTTCCCTCGCATTCAAGTTGTCTCAGTATGTGGTCTGGAAAAATAATAACTTTCCTTTTGGAAAATTGCAGTCTGTTAACAGTAAACAGGAAGTCAACCCCCAAATGTTCTTTATGATAATGTTATGCTAAACACGGTATTCTAATACAGTTTTTGTGGAATATGAGTTAAGCAGAAAAATCCACCCGTTTTTTTTTTTTAAATCCAGGTCAGGGGGGCGGCCATTTTGCCACAATGTGTTTGTTGACGGAAGATGGCATCACGGTTGCTTTTCTGAATCTGAGCCGGTGGAAGAATTTGTTCTACACTGGAACATCGTGAAACACCCCGGACGTGTTTACCATTTCTGAATTCAATCAAACATTAAGCTGTCACTACCAATACAGGTGCCGATATCATATTTTCTGTACTTAAATATTTTGGCACTACATCACCGATATCACGCTCACTACACATTATGGACTATTTATTGTGACTGTAACTCTGCTGCTTTTCCGTGCCTTTTAATTTCTCTTTGTGGATAAATAAAGTAATTAATTGATTGATTTGATTGATCATTTACCATTTCAAATGTGTATTCTAAATGGAAGTCTACCAGCACCCTGGAATAGATTGCATTAGACCTTATTGGTTTCCAGTGTAATCAAAGCGTAGCGGTTGAATTGACTTTTGCCATATGACACCTTGTCGTTTCACTTTTTTTGTGATTAAGCAAAAGAGTAAGATACCTATACAATTTATGGAAATGCATGCATTCCTCATTTTCTAATTTCAGATCTGCAAAGATTTACAGTGATTGATAATACAACACGGTGGAACTAATGCTGCATTCGAGGTCGGAAGTCGGATTTTTCCTCAGTCTCTCCTTTGGTCTCTTGAGGTCTCCCTGATTTGTTGGAATTTGGATGTTTCTGGGGTTGGTGAAGAACTCTGGTTGGTGGCCCGGTGGGTGGTGTCTGGTCGGTGCTGGATTTCACTTTCCTTTCTTTTTTTTGGTCCTTCCTCGGGTCTCCTGACGGCCTCACAGCTCTGGCTGGGTTCTGAAGTGTTCGGTTTAGGTGAACGGTATGGGATTTTTTAATAGGTTTTAGGTGAACTAATGAATACACACTCACACGCACGCACATGCACATACACACCCACATACAAAATAAAAAAAAAAAGATATATATATATATATATATATATATATATATATATATATACAGTATATATAAAAAAAAGAGAGAGCAATGATGATGACATGTCAAATTGGTAAAATTACCGAATGAACAATACTGAGCTCTCAAAAAACAAAACAAAAAGGAAGTCGGATTTATCCCAGTTGGCTTTTCCCAGTTTTAACATAAAAGCATTGGAGGCAAAAGTAAACAACCAAATGGCGGAGAGTGGTAAATTATTATTATTTTTTATTGTATTTTGACCTCCAGTAAACTTGCCTTCTTGCAATTTTGCTTCATTAATGTATTTATTGTATTTCATAAATATTCCATACAGTTCAGTAATCCACCGTATAATTTCATTCAACGAGATAGTGGCATACTGTCACTGTTGTGTTACGGGGAGTCACGTGGAATATTTATAAAGGAAGAAAGCTATCTAGTTTTATACTTGAGTAATCGTCACATCGAAGCCGGCCGGTGAAGTCGAGGTAACCCCCCCTAACTTCACAAGTCGGATTTCCGTACACACTTCCTGGTTTGAAGTCGGAAAGGTCCGACTCACTTGCCTCGAATGCAGCACAAGCTCTGGTCAACACTGCATACTTAGAACAAAGAACAGCGTTTGAATATTGTTTCCATTTGATTGAAAATGTCTCCGAGAAATAACCGTGTGGCTTTTTGCAGCAGCACAGCCACATTTAACACACATTATTTCATTTCCTTTTTATAATTGCTCTCACATTAACAGTGCCTTGTGACTTCAGTCATTTTAAAGCCGTCCCATTGTAGTAAAAACAATACACACATTTTTCCCACACAGTACGTAGTGTGACAAACTACAGTAAGTAAAAAATGACAAGGAAATACTTTCCCGGTATTATGGGTTGCGGTGCAGAGTAAACGAGTAATCTCCTTCATGCAGCTCAGAGATAATGGCGTCCCCTAAACAAAGAAATCATAATAAGACAATTTCTGAGCTAATTCTGTCTAAGCACTTACGAATCTGATTAAACTCCATCACAAGAATTTCCAGTTCTAGATTTTTTTTATTTATTTAATTGGGAGCAAGTTCTACTTCTCATTTGCCTCTGATTGGATCAGGCCACTTTCTGGTTGGACTGTGACCGCGTGTGCCATTGGTCCATTTGAGCATGCGAGGTATGAAACCACCAAGGGGGCTACATTAGGGCTCGGATCGACAGTAAGTACCTCCTCCTCCTCCTCCTCCTTAAATATGAGCAGCCATTCCACACATTCCCTGGTCTTTAAGAGGGTTTAGTAGACGTTTAAACAATTAGGATTAGTCGAGACGTGAAGGATTATTAACCAATAAATAATCCTTCTCTGTGGCACGATGGCTAATTGCTAATTTGACTGCGAGGCAAAGGGGAAGGAGTCTGAAATATGAAGGACGGGGAAGGACAAGGATATCTAGAAAAAGAGACTTAAGGATGACTCACATTTATTTTATTATTATCATAATTTATTATTATTATTATTAGTTATTTGTCATATTTTTTAAATGGGTTATTTATTGATAATAACATAAAACCTTTCCTCTGCTAGCATTTTCTCCCCAAAAATTGTTTAATCCAGTGATTGAACTCATTGTGTGTTTGGTTGAATACAAAACGGATATATTCAAAAGAAGTCATGACTAATTTTTATTCTTCTATGTGAATGGCAACAGGTGGATACACAGGTTTATTGCGCTTTCTGCCAAAAGCATATAATTATTCTCTCTGTCACTATAAATTACTGGCATAGGTAGACAAACAAATGAACTCATTCACTCCCAGCCATTTTCACTGAAGCAACCCCCTTCGCTCCCGGTTCACTTGATTTTGACTGATTTCGCAAGGCCCACAGAATATTGTGTTCTATTGCTATAAAAACATGGAACCTACCAAAGGAAAGATTAAAGTCTCTTCTTTTGTCAAGAAAAAAAGTATATTTGTATATGTTTCAATTAGCATCAGAATATGGTTATATAAGTTTCATCGATATTCACATTCCTGGTGAAAACGCTGTCAGAAACAGATGGCCCTGGCTGATCTCTTATACTTTGCTGCTACACGAAAGACAGCGGACTAAACACAAAACAAACAGCACCCAGCTCCCCGACTGGAGGCAATAAAAGGCGTTTATTGAGCTGGCACACCTGAAGCCAATGCGGGAATTAGTGCTCTTCCCTTGCACCGATTGGTGGCCTGATCCGGGGACGAGGACCACAAATCAGGGAGGAGCACCAACACACGCACATAATCCACCACATTGTAGATATACTGTAACAATAAACATGAAGCCACATTTTTATGTAACTATATTAGCGGCGTCCCCCTGAAACATAACAACATAACAAGGCACTGCAGAACAAATATAAAGTCCATGACTAACTCACCATAACGCTAAATCAAGAGCCACTCGCCGCATATTGTGCAGAGCGGACCTCGTGCGTGAGAATCAGCTGTCTCTGTAAACCCATATTTCAAGTAGCTCTCTTGTTATTGTTTATGAATGCACTTTCTTCTTTCTTCTTGGTCATTGGCTCTTGTGTTGTCTCATGAGTAGGCCTGTTCCCCATGGCAAAGAAACTTTCCAAATATGTCAGTTTTTTACTTATTTTGCTAGCTTGTGGATTTACACCGTCAATTTCACTTTGAAAAAGAGTATTTTTGGTCTCGGTCTAAACAGAAAAAAACTTATACTAAGAAGAGAGTAATATATATATATATATATATATATATATATATATATATATATATATATATATATATATATATTAGGGGTGTTAGAAAAAATCGATTCTGCAATATATCGCCATATTACAGCGTGCAATTCTCGAATCGATTCTAAATGCGGCCGAATCGATTTTTAAACATCAATTTTTTTATGGCAATATTCAACAAAATGTCTTAATTAGGGTTAGGATTCACACATTAAGCATGGAAGAATGTTATATTAATGGAACATTAAGCCCTAATATTTTATTTCAGTGCTATTAAGAAATGAAACCGACTGCAACCTGTTTGTTAAATGCAGTGGCTCAGTTATAAGCCTGAATTTTCAGATAAATACATTTTCATACAAATCTTACAGTGTACATGTACAAGTTTACTGATTAGTATTTTCTAAATTTGAGTAAAAGAAAATCGCAATAATCTATTTATAGATTTGTATCGAGATTAATCGGTATTGAATCGAATCGTGACCTATGAATCGTGATTCAAATCGAATCGCCAGGTACTAGCCAATTCACACCCCTAATATATATATATATATATATATATATATATATATATATAGCACTCAGCAGTTGAGGAACAAATCACAGAAACTTCAGGTTGGGTCGGTCTTCTTTTGGACACACCAGGAATACGTTAACTGACAATAAGTCTGGCATAGCTCAAGTGGTAGAGTTGTCGCCCATGCTAAAGGTAGTGGGATCGTTCCTCAACCCTTCAATGTTTTTTGTAGTTTTTTAAAATTTTATTTATATTTTACTCCCTTCCAAGTGTAAAATGTTCTCTCTTTAGACCGGGACCGAATATAGTAAAATATAGTAAAATTAACTTTACGTTATTTACTGTGCAGCGGACAGAGATAATTAGCATCTTGACATTCGTCAAGAGTCCGTCATAGTTGTAACAGAGAGAATCCAGTCACTTTTCAAAATAAAATATGTCTTAGCCTGGCCTTACCGGAAGTACAGTAAGTATTTCATTCTTTCAAATGATCGGCCTGGTAGGGGTCCTCGGCCCGGTGGTTGGGGACTACAGGTCTAGATGACAGCAAATGTCCCAAAAGGAACCCTTACTGTAACTATAAATTAAATACACATTCTTAAAACAGATCTATAGTTTTAATTTTTGATGAAGTTTTGCTTTCTGTAAAGGTTTTTGCTTGCATCATCAGAACATTCTCTTTTGACCGTGTTGTTTTGGTGACAAAAGTTTTTCAGAGGAAAACCGGAAATGCACTTTTAGGCCATTTTTTCGGCTGAAAATGTTTGGTGACTGAATTTTCGGTGCATCCCTATATATTGTAAAAGCATAGTATATGACATGTATCTCTTAGATATTTCATTTATTGCTACAATAAAGTTATTTACATATAGGATAACATCCATCCATCCATTTTCTTGGCCGCTTTTCCTCACAAGGGTCGCAGGGGTGCTGGAGCCTATCCCAGCTGGCTTCGGGCAGGAGGCGGGGTACACCCTGAACTGGTTGCCAGCCAATCGCAGGGCACACAGAGACAAACAACCACACTCACAATCACACCTAGGGACAATTTGGAGTGTTCAATTAACCTGCCATGCATGTCTTTGGAATGTGGGAGGAAACCGGAGTACCCGGTGAAAACCCACGCAAGCACGGGGAGAACATGCAAACTCCACCCAGGTAGGCCGAAGCCCGGACTCGATCTCACGTCCTCTGCACTGGGAGGCGGACGTGCTAACCAGTCAGCCACCGTGCTGCTATAGGATAACAGTATTTTAGAAATTAATTACGATGATTACAACAATGTTTTTCAATTTCTTCTGTAAGTGTATACACATTTTAAATGAATGGCCTTAGGGTGCTAATTTGGCTCTGCTGGAGCTTGTTTACAAAAAAAAATTGAAATGTCTGATAGCCTTTTTTCCAGTCAGTCTACAGTCGACAACATAAATCACTCCGCACAAAGTAGTTATTATTATTATTAAGTTGTTGATGTCGTTATTGATGCAACTTCAAATTTAACTTGACCGCCATGCAAAAACAAATCCATATTTAGTCAAGTGTAGTAGTCTGTGCTTTGTTTTGGGAGCATTAGGACTATGTGTCCTTCGGGCTCATGAATTGAATGAAAAACACAGTCCAGATTGTTGGCGTCTTTCGTGACAACAATCGTTTCCGAGTCGCAGGAAGTGGCGGTCTGAAATCCAAATCGCATGGATTGCAGACAGAAACACAGATGGCAGATTTCTCGGGCTGTTTTTGGTGGATACACTTGAATTGATTGTGGTTTTATGCTGTGTCTGCTCTATGTGATTTGTTTTTCATTTCATTCAAATTATTACTGATTATACTCCCCCAAGGGCAAATTCAATAAATTGATAAATTGATGGTCGAGGCGCAAGGATGTTGTGCGAAAGAAATAGCCACAGTGAGTAATCAGCAGTCTGGTTTTAGTTGATACTGTCCAATCTTAGTCAGCGACGAGACGGCAATAAAAGGCCCTTTTACAACGAGAGCATAACTTGTGACCCTTTGCACCCTCAAGCCATTCAGGCCTACCTGCTCTCTTTTGCTTGTTTGCTTCTACCTCAACATCTTCCTTATTATCTGTCTGTTCTTCAAAGGGGGAGGTGGTGCATTTCAGTGTTTATACTGGGGATTTTCCCTCTAATTATATGCTGAGCCACAGTTCAAATATCTGAACTTGGCAGCGTTGAAGAGAAGTTCTCTGGAGAACTCATCGAGCGCAGCGTACACTTTACAGCGACTTCAAATGAGAACTGTAAAATTAAGGTACTCTTTTTCTAGCTGACAAACTACTTGCGGTTGAAGTTACAAGTGGAAGCATGTCACTTTTACGAGTGGATTTTTATTGTTGATGTTTTATCATGTTTTATAAGCACCCCCAGAGTACACTAAAGCCTAGGCTGGATTTTGGATGGGCCTCTCTCCTGACCAAACCATTTTGTTTAAAATCAAAACTGATTGAAACTTCTTGGAAAAGGCCCGGCTTTCAGATCAACTTGGAAGGGGGTTGTTTATTTGGTTATAATTCTAATGATGACTTTTTTCATGCCATAATACTTCAAATCTATTTTGTAATGTTATGGTTTTATTCCCTATACAATTATCACAACTTTATTTTCCCTTCACTGTCAGGGTAATTGAGGAATGTTATTTTTCCTTATAAGATTTAGTTTAAATTTAATATTACTAGTTCATTGTAAAATTCTGTCTCTCTCTCTACAATTTTTCTCTCAGCTGCCTCTCAGATACTGATAGGCCAGCCTATCCTATTTTTAGCCTAACAAATTGGAAGTACTGTAGATGATAAATACAGCCACAGTCCAAAACAGTTCAAAACTGCAACGAGAACCGTTTGCTGCTATCATCATGCGTAGAAGATGTTCATAATCCAAATCAAATTTTTCCAGAATGTTTTCTTCCATTGTCAAAATTTGTTGTTGTACTTCAGTTTCTGAACATTTCAAACCTTCTCCCTTAATGCGACGTGACTTTTTGTCTGCTTCTGCATTCCCCCTCCCGTCTCTGACCTTCTGTTTAGTTTGAAGACAACCCGAGACAGGACGAGTCGAGGCCAGCGTGGCCAGTCAACTTCCAGCATCATGTCAGGCCCCGGGGCCAGGTAGAGGCCTATTTAGTTATTTCTTCCTCTCTGGCTCATCTGTCTATGGCCTCTGACCCCTGAGCTTTAACATTTGGCCTTTCTCACCATACATAAATATACGTGTATAAACTGACAGCCCAACAATGGAGCAACCTGGGGGACTGCAGGTGAGTCAAAAACATGGCTACATATTTTGGGCATTTTGTAACTAGAAAATACACATCTTAAACAATGGAAGCAGGTTCAGATTTTTTTTCCGTACCTGTTTTCCATGAACACCCTGATCCTAACCCACCACCCACACAATTTTCCTCTTGACCCACATGAAATGAGTTTTGACCACACCACCTAGGACAAGATGAGCCCTATTTTTCCTCCGCCAGCATGTTCCACTAATCCATATTTCCATAAGGGTTATGGGCTATTTTTTTTTTTTTTTTGCACATACACATGGAAAAAAACTCTTAATAAACTAGTAATGTATGGTAGATGATCACACTGTATGCCAGCAGACGTCCTCTGAATGTTTATAACATGCACTAAACTCATTGCATTCATCATAGGAAATATGGATGATGGAAGAAAATATGTTCCTCTGTCAAATAGTCACCGTTATAAACATTATTAGCATACAAAGCATTACAAACATTATTTATGCCTCTCAAATATAAAAATAAATTCACCATTGTTGAGCTTGATGAGACTTCTTTTTCTTTTGAAGTAAGCAATAAACAATACAAAATGTTCTTTGGTGCTTGCAGCTATCTTGCATTATCTCATGCATGAAAATTTTGTGCAACTTAAGAGTCCAATTTTCCCAGAAAATCTTGGCAGAATTTCCAACTGGGTTCATTCACCTTTAGCAGTTCCATTGTTATAACTGTTAATGCAACCACATGAACTGTAATGATGTCAAATGCACAACTTCTACTGAGTCTTTGCCAATATACGCAGTTTAAAAGTGTATCGACCTTACTCAAACGTGCCAAACAAAATTCAACAATGCGTAATGATAATTTTGCAAACACGAAATAATAATAAGGTCATTGTATCCTCAGGGATGCTGCTGTGTTTACACAGGCTCCCTCCATGTACTCACACCATTATGTTATTCGGTTTCAAAAAGCAGGAGCTTACTCACTTACATATGCTTTGGAAATCTGAAGACTACTGTTTGCATTTTTCACATTTCTGAGGTCGCTCTCTGCCCAAATTCATTAGTGATTGGCAGTGGAAATGAATAAAGAGCAAAGTGATGTTTTTCTTTATTACTTGTCTTCTTGGAAGTGCCTTCTCAATCGATCATGTTTCTAGATTGTGACTGGTTTCACATGTGGCCTGAATACATTCAAATGTGCAAATGTTGGCATCATCTTAGAGCTTCTTGTGTTAATGATGAATCTTTTTGACACATGCGGTACCTTCGTCTTTACATGACGGCTAACATTTGTGTGTGCTGATTCGGCAGCAGAACATGACCTTCATTTAAACCCATAAAGAGACATTCCTTTACTAAAGCAACTCATAAATGTTTTGGAAAATCTAACTATGATAATTAAATACATATTGAATATGATATTAAAATGGCCAGATTCCAAACTCAAATGAGACCATCTCTATAAACTGCCCCCTGCCGTTGTCATCTATGACTTGAGCTTTCAACAAAGAAAACATTGCTATGCAGTCAATTTATAAATATTTCATCCCTCCCCACCCCCCAACACTTTGACGTCACTGGTAGGTTTGTGCGGTAAAGTGAGGAGGCAAGAGGTGGACTCAAAAGCAGGGAAGCAAGTCTCGAGTACAGGCGGACCTGGGTTGGAAGCTGCTTTGAGAGGCCTTGTCAATCTGTCCTTCCTATGGTTAAATAAACTTGCGTTGCTTCTGCTTCAATTAAAGCATGGCTTGCCAACCAACCATATACTTCATTTCAAGTTTGGTTTTGATTGACAGCTAAATATAGCCAATGACAATCGGGATTTGTGTGTTTGTGTGCGTGTGTGTGGGTGGGTGGGGGTAAGACGTGTGTGTCTTGACACACAAATCTACTTCCGGGTTAGCCAACGCGCGCTCGCCCCTACGTCATTTATGTAGCAATCTGCGTCTGCCTCAAGTTTGGCTTTGATTGACAGCTAAAGATAGCCAATGACAATTGGCATTTTTTGGGGGGGGGGGGGGGCTCAGACGTGCGTCCCTTGACACACAAATCTACTTCCGGGTTAGCCAGCGCGCGCGCTCGCCCGCCGACGAATGACCGCTACGTCATTTATGTAGCAATCTGCGTCTGCCTGCCACTGCCTTTTTGTGGAATTAAAAAATTGATGCAAAGCGACGTATTGTAATGGGAGCCACCAAACGTCAAACCTCGATCCAGGCTTACAAAGTTGACTTCGCTGGAATTCCTTTGAGTCCTCACGTTACAGCGTTCACAAGTGAGTGGGAAACTAATAGTCAAGCCACGCACGCACGCACGCACGCACGCACGCACGCACGCACGCACGCACGCACGCACGCACGCACGCACGCACGCACGCACATTGGAGTACAATGTGAGTTGAATTCTCTTTTTATTGCCAAGCTTGTTAATGTTGATGACTGTCACCAAGTTCTAATAAACAATGCACTTTACACATGATCCTTTTAGATGGATATTTTGGATATTTTGCTTAGTTTTCACTGAACCCATATAATATCATTCTCATATCAGTCTTGCAGTAAATAGCACAAAATACAATTCATTAATATCATAAGTAGGTGAGTATACAAGTAAATAAACATAATATTAATACATTAATAGCAAGAAATAGGGAAGTGAATATGTGTAAGTAAATAAGTATCAATAAAATAAATTGCAGCATGCTGACGCCATAAAACACTGAAACGATGCTACGTCTCATGCTAAGTCAAAGACCAAATAATAGAGATGCCTGACAAAAACCACGAAATATGAAATTTTGTCCGTATTGTATAGCCTTAAATCCAACCAGCAAAGGAAGGTAACTGCTCGCCACTCGCAGATAAAAGGGGCTGGGTCACAGACACAGAGTCATATTCGTTCGGACATAGTTGTCAACAGAAATGGCGTTTGGCTTTGTTGCTAATGAATTTTTGAGTTGAAGAAATGCACACAGAACTATTGTTTTTTATTTGTCCCTTTTCAGATTTCATGATGAACTGCCGCTTGTAAGTGACAGAAAATCTTTCTGAGCACTTTTGCAGTTGTCACAACACCACTTTTCAGCCTGAAGAACATTAGATTTAGGTTGAAGAAGTGTGCCCCCCGCAAAAAAATGTAATGCCCCCCACCCTGTAATTTCTTTCTGTAGCCGGGTCTGAGTACAGGGTGAACTGAACAAAGAAAAACATTTATTTCCCAAAACAAAAATGCTAACAAGGGCACTGGGAAAATAAATAAATAAATAGATAATCTAAATCAACAAAGTCCTTAAAAAACCAAACTCAAAATAACAAAGAAAAAGGAAACAAAAGACTCGCCCAAGGGGGACGTGACAGCAACAGTTATCCAACAGACGCATAGAAAAAATAAAAAGATTGCTTTGATCAAGGGACCAAGCAGACAAGCACAGTTGGCAACAATAAACCGAACGAGTAAGACAGAAGCACAATAAAAAAGACATTAAATGAAACAAAGCAGAATATAAATCAGAAAATAAATCACAGAACATAACACCTAATTGATGTGTTTCTTATCAGTGAAATTGCAAATTGTTATTCTTAAACTTTGAAATAACTTGTCTCATTAAAAAAAAACCTAAGAATTAAAAAAAAAGATAAAACGTCAAACACTTTTCTAAACACTTGGTTTCCTCTGATTTTGCAAACAAAATATCCAATAGGAAATAATCTGTTCCAGTGGCAAATATTTTAATTAAACATTAATGTTCATAACTAATACAATTTATGAATAATCCACTGTAATAGGCTTACAGTATACATTTAAACTACAATGATAATTCAAATGCAATGCACACTTCCGAATGGTATAGTGGAAGTATCGCACAACTTATATTTTCAACATTTTTAATAGTCACACCAGCGTAAAAAACAGTTAAATGCAAACACAATTTAAAACACTTGACCAAGTGATGACTTCCTGGTAAGACATACTGCATCGTACTAGGAACTGTTTCTAATGTGTGAATCTCATGTATATATATATATATATATATATATATTTATATAAACATCCGTTATAAACCACGGCAAACTACAGTCACAACAATTGTCAAATGAATACTTACCGGTACATAAATGGATGCAGGGCTTATGTTAAAAACAGCTATTATGCAAACACACCCTGCAATGGTTGTTTAATTAGACCCCACCCACCTCGTGTTGTTGAATGACCCAATTGAATGCAGCAGGTGTCGTCAGTCCTTTTTCTAATTTGACACATTGTTAGCCTTTTAAGGTTCACTGCTCTCTATCTATGTCTATCACACAGACAGACTGAAAACAAGTTTCCTTTCAGAAAGTCAACAAAAAAGAAGGAAAGAAAAAGCTCTGCTGTTTGTTTGGAAAGGAAACGAAGCGGAGCAGAAAGCACGGTCAAATAGTGGAAAAAAGGGAGAGTGTGGAGGTAAAAGCTCCACAGTAGGGAGACAATGAAAGAGTGTGTGATGTTAAGGTGAGATCTGGGGTCAAATAGTTCCTGAGCAGAAGCAGGAGGACCACACAGAATAAAGAGCACCTTTAAGCGTGACTCACAATTTGAAAAATGGATGTTTTTCTTAGTGAGGTTTTTGGCACGTGACGCTTTTGTATATTTGTGGACAACATGGTCAGACCATTTTGTCTTTGCCCAGACAGAGATGGAAGGAGGGATGAAAGGAATAGCCTACATTGTTCCCTCACTATAATGTGATTCGCCTTTCGCGGCCTCGCTGTTTTGTTTTTTTGTTTTCATGATAGAAGATAATGAATCACAATATTTCAATGTATAACATTATTTGCTCGTTTGTTTTCAATTTTGCATGCATTCCCCCCCAGTAATGCACCTATTCATTTTTTTTTTTTTTTAATTTATGAAGGTTTGAAATTTGAGAGTGTTTAAACAAGAGAGAAGTGAGAAAATATAAATGCATCTATGAGGAAAGTGTTTCAAGTGTCTGGTGAGGGGTTTTAAACATTAATCATAAATGAAAAAAATAGAACTCACTACCGCTACTTCGCAGAATTCACTTATTGCGGTTCTTTTTTGGAACGTAATCCCAGCGTTAATTGAGGTTGTAAAATAGTGTAAACTACTAATCAGTGCAACCATAAAAACAATACAATAGTCTATCTGTGATAATGAGCGATGATATGTATGTTGATGCTCAACTTTCACCGTTTTGAAGGTGAGTCCAGGCAAGATTTCCTGCAATAATTGAATGCAACTTTGGTTATACTGTACCTAATTTATTGTGTTTAAAACATCTTAAGACGTGATAGTCTTAACACTTTTATATGCTTGAAAATTAAGAAATAAGACCTAAATAAGACCGACAAGGTTGCAGAAGAAGTCATGTACTGTTTACTTAAACACACATACACGCACGCACTGAAATAAATAGAAGATTAAAGGCATAAGTGGCCGAACATGTTCTTTGATTTAATGAATTGTAACCATGAATTCATAATAACTCTTAAATACTGTCTTGCCGTGGCCTTGAATGTGAAAGTAAGTGTGCAAAGAACATCACTGAAGCAGCCTGAATGACTGAGAGGTTTAAATGCTGGGATAAAAAAAAATAGTTTTTGCAAGGACTATACATGTGGAGGACGAACTAAAGGATTTAGGAATTAGGAAAAGAAAAAAAACACCACACCCATCATCAATGTCATAATAAAGGGCTGGAGGGGCTCCAATAGTGTCATAGATCGACCTGAGGGGGCTACAATACATGTTTTATTGGACCAGTGGGGAGGACATGCCCATTGTTACTGTAAAACAACATCTTTATGTGTGTACTGGACCTCTTGGAACATATTTCAAATATAACTTATCTGTCACCAACCGCACCCATGTTTGAAAACAGCGGGATGCACAAAAAGTCCACAGTGGTCGGAGGTTGAAGGAAAATGTGAGACAAAATGGAATTTCCCTGGAAGTGTCGAAGGATTGAAGGGGAAAAAAGTGACAATGATGTTGAACGGCACACGTGTTAGTTCAGGCTAAGGCCCCCGTCCACACGAAACCCAGTTTCAATGTATCTTCACAAGTTTCTTACCGTCCACACCATAGGTGTCAAACTCCGGTCCTGGAGGGCCGCAATCCTGCAGGTTTTGGAGGTTTCCCTCTTCCAACACAAGCTGATTCCAATCAGCAGGATCATTATCAGGCTAATGCAGAGCTTGCTGATGAGCTGATCATATATCAGCTGTGTTGGAGAACGGAAACATCCAAAACCTGCCCTCCAGGACCGGAGTTTGACACCTATGGTCCACACGCGGTTTCGGAGCTTGAAAGCGATCACTTTTGAAACCGGGCTCCAGAGTGGAAAGATTTCAAAACGCGCCCCGTACGCGTCCGTCTGGACACCGTATGCAGGATACTCCTCCAGTGATGACGTAATGGTCGCAGCTCGATGACGACGCATTGTCGCAGATTGATGACGTGTGCGGCAATTCTCGCGGGACTGCGCTCGAACCGTCAGTCTGTCAACAACAATGGCGGATAGCCGTGTCGTAGACATTTTGCGCAGCCTCCTAAGCTTATTTATGCTTTTGCAGCAAAATATTTTGTTTCTTTATTCCCACGCTCAACAAGCGGTGTTGTACTTGAATCATCCGCCATTGTCACTTCTCCTGTGTTCGTCTTTTTCATGTTGTTTTAATACATGCAATGCCGTGTTTGTTCTGTAGATTGCAATAAAGTTAGAAAATAAAAAGTGTTCGTCTTCTTTGGTGACTATTTTTCTACGCTTTCTGTTAACTCCCCGTGGCTGCGCTACAGCGCCACTCCATGACTTGACATATACATTACAGCCGTTAAACGTCATCAGCGTCTTCTTTTAGACACACGCAAGTCTTGAAATGCTTCTGTGTGTACGGGATTTGTTTGAGGAACGTCTGGACAGGGCCCAAGAATTCAAACACAGTTGTTGTTGTCATCAACATCATGTTCAGATGTTTCTTTTCGTTCTTTCTTTTTTTTGGTAGCATTTAGACACATGAAATCAGGGGTGCTCAAGTTCCAGCCTGTTTTCCATGTTTCCCTCCTGCAGCACAGCTGAATCTAATGATCAGCTAATCAGCAAGCTTTACAGAAGCCTGCTAACGATCCTGATCATGAATCATGTGTGTTAGTGGAGAGAAACATGGAAAATAGGCTGGATTGGATAGGGGCTCTCGAGGACTGAACTTGAGCACCCCTGCATTAAATGGAGAGAGATGGTGAATATTGCAGAACATAATGGGCAGCCGTTAGTATGTTTTGAATGTTAAAAATGTTTCTTATTTTCTCAGTGTATAATGAACAAGGAAGAAAGGACGGAGTGCCTTGGCAGAGGTCTAAAGTGGTACCCTCCTGAGTGGTCATTTGGTTTCTTATTGGAATAGTACTTTTTCCAAGCAAGTAGAAGGCCAGAAGAAGCAAATGTGTGAGGTCATGTCTGTGTTTTGCTGTCAGTGTTTTAACAAGTCGCCTATAAAAACTGATCGGTGGAGTCAGATTCAGAAAAACAAACAAGAGGGTGGAAATATGACTAAGAGGGCAGAACAAAATAAAGGGAAGCAATGAGGAGAAGGAAGGGACAACGTAGGCGGAGATTTCGATGTTTAAAACCGACAAATAACTTCGGACCACTCCTGCTCACTGTGCACGTCATTTACTGTACTAAATAACCACAGCAGACAATGGACACATGGGAGGTAGATTTCGATTTTTTTTTGTTTATTAGAAATGGAAATATTATATTCCAGGGGTTGTATCTTTGCCATGATAAACAGTTTAAAGTAATATATTAGCTAAAAAAAGATCAGAAAAGTAGACATTTTAAGAAAAAAATATAGTAAAATAAGAAAATTATTACTTCAAATAAGCAAAATTATCTGCCAACAGAACAAGAAAATATTACTTAAATTTACCTGTAAGATTCCAAAAATAAGAAAATACTAAGCCCATATCAACCACAGCTTATCAATTTGCCCAAAAACCTAGTGAGAAAAAGGACCATATCTATTTATGAATTATTTTTACTTCTGCACTTGTCAAAGCAGGAAAACTGTGTGCGTGAACATAATTCAGTTTGATGTATTTACAGTACTGTAGCAACCAACGCCTCAAGGTACTTTTCATCGCGATCAGTTTGTAGACTTGTGACCTCAATGATTAATAATAGCGGCATTCCTTTTACAGTTGAGCCAAGTGTAGGACAACATACAATCATCGTGCTTGTTCACACACAGACTGACAAGTCACTGTGATTGATGGGACTTTGCACATGGAATTGTTGGTTCTTTTTTTTTAAGCACTCAGCAGCCCTGACACAGTTAAGTAAAGTGGGCTGCGTTAATGTACATGCCTTGAAGCCTCAGGCATCCACGCAAAGTTACACCAATTCAATTACTTGAAATGTGCGTCTTATGGTTTATAACTGCAAAGGCTTATGAGAAAAGAAACGTGTGGTTTAGCGACCAACATTTGTCCAAGGATATCATAACACCACACAAATAGGCTACATTATTAGCCTAAAGATAGTAAATCTAAGTTACCTTACTCCCTGCTTAGCGCAACGTGTTAATCAACGGCTTTGTAAAGATTGACACCCTTTTGCGCTGGTCTCTTCCGTACATATAATTCCAAGGTCATGGGTGTCATGACAGTGGAAGGTATTGGCTTGCTAAGGTGTGCTCAGCTGTGCTCTTTGGTGAAAAGTTCAGCGAGAATGAAAAATGGCTGAGTTAGTGGAAAAAAATTCCACAAAACCAACAGAACGTGCCAAAGCGTGTAACAGTGCAACAATGCGGTGGATTAGCTGGAGAGTTCAGGTCATCTCACACTGTCACATGCGCTACAAGAGCATCCCATCCAATCTGCTCTTTTTCGCATGCCCATTTGTCTTTGTCACTGGACACTTAAAGCTAGCGCTAAATTGTACACTTTCACGGATGGTCGCCTCCTATATACTCCGTCATGATCATTTACAGCAGTGTAAAGGCAATTTCGGAATAAACGTGTGTTTACAAATCAATATTTAATGTCATATTAATCCTGATTTAAAATCACAGCTTAAACCCAAAAAAAAAGTAAGTAAGCAACTCACAGGGGTTTTCAAATGGGGTTCTGGTGATTGGGCTGACCATGTTAGGGTCTCTATATCACAAGTTATACGATTTTTGTCTCAACGTGAGCAAAAAATTTGTGATTTGACGATTGTGTTTGTTGGCCAAGTGTGTCCTATCATATTGATTAGTCACCACATAATGCGCACATTCAGTTTCCAATTTGGGTTTAGCCTGTAAAGACTACATTTGTACGAGCTATAGGTGAGAAGAGCAAACACATATGATACGATGGAAATTTAGTCAGAGAGGATGGCCAAAAATTGACCAAAACCTCTACAACCATTTGGACCTGTCCGGAAGAACAAAATCACCGGTATGACAAGGAAAACAGACAGCAGTTGACAGTAATAGCAGGGATGTGATTTTTCCGCTAATTCGCGGAATTTCGCTTTTTTTATCCCCCCCCCCCCCCCAAAAAAAAAATTAAGATTTTTTTTTTTTTTTAGTAGTTCATTGTGTATGCACATGACTCCGACAGATAACATCTTCTGCTATAACAAAGACATTTGTGGTATGCTCTAATATGAGTTACTTTTCATTTGGTCATGATACAATTATTTGTTCATGAAATTTGAACTCTTCAACATTATTTATGTGTTAACTTAGTAATCACATTAGTTAGATATGATGATATTCTCAGTGATAGTTTTTAAAAGCAAAGACAGTCCAATGTTTTTGAATGTGACTGATTTTGAGTTGACTAAAACTGCCATTTTATATGGGATAGTTCAATATACATTGAAAATTTATGCTGTTGTTTTGTCTATTTCTTTGTCATGTGAGTGCATTGAAAGTACTTAAAAACACGGAAAACCCATGAGCTCCGGGCATGTCCCCCCACCAGGGCACTGCCCTGGACCTAGCTGGGTGCCAGCGGCCCCCAGACCCCGGCTAAATTTTCAGATAATTTCACTTTGGTCAAATCACATCCCTGTAATAGTTTGAAAGCTGTACTGTAAAGAACCTCATCAATTCTTAGAACCTCCCCCAAAACCTTACCAGTGATGGATGAACGAAAGGATCTGCTCACGATGCCAAACATGCAAGCTCATCTGTGAAACTGAGTGGAGGGAATGTCATGGCTTGAGTTTGCTTGGCTTTTTTTTTTTTTGGAGACGGGTTAAACAACATTCACTGATGCAACACTTGACGTCAGCTGCTAAGTAAACTCAGAAGTCAACAGAAACATTGCGTCTGCCAGTAAAAAGAAAAAGGCTCGCAAACTTTGCAGGAGTTCCAAGCCACAAAATAAAGACCCAACTATTGTAAACATTAAAAAGGAAGTCAATGTTAAACATTTCTTGACAATAATGTTATATGTGACCTCACTCATTTAAACACATTCTGATTAATATTACATTTGTTGAATAGGAATTATGCAGCAAAATCCAGCTGTTTTTATCCATGTCTGGGGGCGGCCATTTTGCCACTTGCTGTCAACTGAAGATGACATCTCAGTTGCTCTGAGCTCGAACAATGAGCTGTGAATGGTTGTTACCTGAAACCTGAACATCTGTGATGTCATTTTCACTTGACAAGTGTACAAGTGGCAAAATGGCCACCTAATAATGATAAAAACTGGATCAGGCCCACAAAGGGGTTTGATCCGGCCCGTGACATTGTCTGACCAATTAATCAGCCGGCCACAATCAAAGCATATAAATTTGTAATTTCACAAGCAATCCTCAGATGAACAATACAATTTGTACACAGAATTGCTTTGGATGTCATTATTTGACACATGACTTAAAATTAGTTTGTTTGAAAAAAAAATATATAGACCAACAAAAATGCCGCGTTCCATTTGCATGTGCTATTTTGGTGGGACAATATATTTACAGTTGCGCCTCGCAATTTAGAGCTGGCCCGCAAAAAGCGAAAATCTGCATATAACTGATTTTAACTCTTTCACTGCCACTGACGTTTAAAGACGTCAAGTAAAAACCTACGCTTCACTGCCAATGACGTCAAAAGACGTCATCCAATGATTTTTTATTTTTTTTTTTGAAACGGGTAGAGGAAACCCTTCCGCATGTCTGGTGAAAGTTTCCAGTCTGTCTGTTGTGCCTAATGACTATTTTTGTCCCCTAGAGGGCAGCGATGACTCTCTTTTGACAAGATCGGGTGGGCGTCAGTAGAGGCAGAGCTAGAGCGTCGAGCAGGAGATGAGAATGGAAGACAAAGGAAAAATGGCGGCCGGTCGCGAGGAGCTCACGCCCGAGACGTTTTTTTTCAAAGACCAAAAGCATCGCTGATAAAGCACATTGTTGACGACGATGATCATCATCGATGATGAAGATGAGGGTGGTGACTCCGTGGTTGAGAAGCATTGACGCGGCAGTAGAAGACGTTAGATGGAGCTAGATGGAGGAGGGAACGGGCAATGGCGAGCGTTTGCAAGCAGCTCTACACTTACAAGACGAAAGGCATCGACCAACGCTAAAATAGTACATTGATGACGACGGTGATCATCCTCGATGATGATGAAGGTGAATCCGAGCTTGACGGCGAAATTGGAACCGCTGACGCGGCGGCCATGACGGTGTCGTAACGCGGAACGCAACCGAGCACGCACAGGCGGACGTTCGATCGGACGACGGAGAGTGTCCCGAGTCCAATGCATATTCATCGGAGGAAGTGTGTACAGTCTGCTACTTGCTTTTTATTCCCCGGAAAAAAAGGCCGTCAAGAAAGTGTAACGTTTGCACGCAAAACGGACCAATGTGAAAGTGAAAGTAAACTGTTGTGCGAGTCCTGGCGTCTCCTTGCACGCAGGAGAGCGTTACAAAAGGAAAAACTGTATTTGAAACATCCACATAATTGTAAGTAGTACCACAGTTGCACACATTTGTAAATAGTTTGCGAAATTGTTTTGTCAAATTGTTACACTGTTGAATGGAAATAAACGTATTTTGCAATCAAAAAACACTTTTTCATTGTTGGTGAAAGCGTTTTACAGAAGTAAAGCACTATTTAGGTGTTTGTGGCATCATTCATGGACAAAAAGAAGTGTACAATTCACTAGAGTGCATGAAATAACATCGTTTCACAAAAAGCTCTTTTTCTCCGTTTTTTGTTTCAAAAGAGAGAATTTCGGTGAAAGTAACCATTTTCTATTGTTGATTACTGAAGAACGGAATAAGGTAGAAACAAACTTTTTTTTCTGATGAAAGCTGAGAGTCCAATCTTTCATTTGGTAGTATGTGTGTTTCCATAGTCCAAACACAACATTTTCTGTGGACCTTGAAAGATCACTCAAAATGCTTAAATCGGCTGGCACTGGCGACAACCCGTTTCTGAAAACGTCTGGCAGTGAAAGAGTTAAGTTATATAGGCCTACCATGATTTTACCAATCCGGCCCACTTGGTAATATATTTTCCTCTATGTGGCCCCTGAGCAAATATGAGTTTGACACCCCTGGTTTAGCTTGTCTGTCAGATTTATTTATTTTTTTTAAATTGTGTTTTTAGCTCATTGTATACTGTGTAGCCTCCGTGGAAGATAAACATAAGCACAGATGAATGGAAAACATTTATTGCATGCTGTGTATGACATTAATGTGGACTAAAAACAAAATGTGCATGACTAACAGTGTTTAAGAAGTACAAACATAAAATGTAATGAATGTAAGGAGGATATGGGCAGATGCGTCAAAGACAAGTTTAAGTTTATAGAAACATGAGGGTTCTACTTCCAGTAACTTGATGAATTTAGCATGTTGTGATTGTAAAACGTTGCCTTAGTGTGACATTATTTTGAACTGGTGGCCTTTCGGTTGGGACTCATTAAGCAGCAGGCTTTTTTTCCCCAAGCTTGCGTAGCTGTGACTGGTTCGTGTTAAGCACTTAGAAAGTCTTCAACCACAACAATCGTATATTAGAAATACAGTAAATTGTTCTCGTGGCACCATAGCGTGAGTTTAATATGAGACACATGCGTGAGGACGTGTGCACTCTGGATTAGAAGCAGAACAGGAAACTTGAGTTCTTGAATGGTGAAATGCATCATTAAATGAGACTTGAATGAAAAGCAGTCTGAGAAGCAACACACTACTGGACTGTATGCATACTTTTGCGTTTTTCTACTATCGGTTTTGTTTCCGAAACATAGCATGTGCAACGATTTAGATTAAAAAAAAACATAACATTTAAACGTGAAAAATGGTGCTTAATACAAATAGAAAAACAGTGAGGCCACAAAATGTGAAACACTTTATAGCGAAGGAACACATTACTCGGTGTGCAAATTTTGAGAACCAATGGTTTTGAGATACAGTGCTGCCTTGAGATATGACTTTAAATTCTTCTGTGGCCACGCTCATAACTCAAAGCACTCCTACATCAAATCAGCTTTACCCATTGAATTGAATGGAAATGTAATCAATCTGCCCCCCCCCCACCAAAAAAAAAACCCTACAAAAATGTTTGTAGTGCTATGTCATTAATATTGTACTAAAAAACATAGAGTAATAAAATCATTAGATAGAATATAAAGAATAATCAATTTGTTGCTCATGTCTGTTGCTTAAAGGATTGTAACACCATGACTATTGATGCTAATTGTTAGCCCCTCTATGGCTGCAAATGCACTTTCATGGATTGACAGAGACTTTGTTAAAACACCTTTCATTGCAGATGTATCGAGGTAATAATAATAATTAAAAAAAAAAATCATCATGTCATGTGAAAAATCTCAACATGAATTTCCACACAAGAGAGCAATAAAAAAGACATAAGACCACTAAAAACATACAACACCGCTATTAACACATGTTGAAGTCAAAATAATCCCCACAAATCAAATTACAATGATCCAAAGTCTGATGCTTTTCAATGCACGGAGAGCTTCCTTTCACCTTCATGAGTCTTTCTATGTGGTGGTTATCACGTTATCTATTATTGAATTAGCATATAGCATTTTAAACTAAGTGGCTAATATCGACTCATTTATGCTCAGTTGTTTGTGCTGTATGTGACAACAAAATGATTATAGGTAGCGAATAGAGGGCAAACAAACAATACAATTTCACTTTATTCATAACACGTGTGTGTGTGCGTCTGTCCCACACCGCGACTGGGGGTAATTAGCGTTCACGTGACGAAGGAAGCGAGTGAGCTAGCGAATGGCAAGGGGACTCGTATTGTTGTTGTTTTTTTCCCCCACACGCAAATCATTCAGCTTTTCTAAAAGATTGTGTCAACATTGACCTGTCCTCAGTAAAGTGTTTATTAAAAAAAAAAAAACGACAACAACAACGAACTTTCCAAAGGGCACTTTTTTTGAGAGAGCGCAGAGGGGCAAGGGTGTGAGCACCACTAGGGGTCTACCTGTGCACGCCAGTGGTCATAACTACTATTGTACTGGATAAACCCAAATGAACCCCACTGACACGTTTGAGGTTGACGGACTTCCGTCTTAATTAAGACTTCCGCCCTCTTCATTTGGCTTCTGCTCCTCAAAGGTCACTTAGTCTTGGTGTCATTTGTTTACCACAAGATGATATCAGCAGTGCAAAGAGAGTTCATAGGAAAGATGAGCTCACTGACATGACAACACAAGTTCTGTTGGCCATTGTTGACATTCGTCTACTTCCTTTTTGCCCCATGCTTTTTTTTTTTCCGCCATCCAATTTTGAGACAGCCCATGCAGTGATTCTGTGTGCGTGAGAGGGAGGACGATCGTAAAGCAAAGATAGAAAAAGTCTGAATAAAAGTGGATGCTACTGACAGTGATCTCATTGCTTCTCATACCATCATGTAAGACCCTCGGCTTAGCATGAAAGGTCTTTTCCGGGGGATATGAAAAATGACATCATCGAGTTTACTGAAGGACTCGGGGAAGCCATCCCATTGATCAGCCTCCATATTTTTTGCATGCTAATACAAAAAACAGACAAGAATGTAACAGTCAAAAAAAAAGGAGAGCAAGAGTGCTAACATGGATCAAAAAGTGTATCAGTCTTCGTCGTGACAGTAGAAAAAAAAAAATCAACGCAGGTGCTCTTCAAGCGCGGTGGGCAAAAAACACAAATGAGAAAGCAAAAAAACAAACAATTTAACAGTCTTCCATTATCATTTGTGTGTCAATCTATGTGAAAACTTAAAAAAAAAAAAAAGAAGATACCTGCACTTAACATGATTGTCAAACTCAATTTTGTCACAGGCCAATTTGTAATTAGAGCTTCCCTCAAATGGCCATTATGAATACAACGGTGAAACCAAATAAATCATTTAATTGTTAAGTGCTAGTTCTGAAATCAAGGATAATAGTTTGTTCAATTATTTTTCAAGTTACTGCACGCTGTTCATTACCTTTTAAATTAAATTAAATTTAATTAAATTGAATATAACTTTATTCATCCCCTAGGGGCAATTGAGAAATAGCAGCAACTGAGCAGCGTCACATTTAAGAGAATAACAAGTATAACTGCATATACTTATATACAGTATACAAGTATAAATCAATATACTTGTTATTTTCTTTTAAATGTAATGTTGCTCAGTTTCTCTCAATGAATAAAGTTATATTGAATCGAATTGGTAATGAAAAAAACGATTGTGAAATCTCAACATTATTTAACAATTTGGAATTTTGGTCCAGATTTTAGCAAGGGTCATTGAAGTTGACACACATGGTTTTCTTTTGCGGCCACATAAAATGATATGGCGGGCCGGATCTGGCCCCCGGGTCTTGAGTTTGACACCTGTGAAGATGTATACAATACAATACTGTATAATACTTATTCTAACATTTGTTTATGATGTCTCAGAATTTGGGAATTGCAATTGTAACTCTAACTGCACTGTAACAGAAAATCCAAATATCAGGCGTATCACAAATGAATTCAGACTGTAATCGGTTTGGAAATAGGCTGGATTAACACAGTGTGCATGCTCATCTTCTTTGTCTGTCTGCCATTTTTATATTCTGGATATTTCAAGATATCTTCTTGATGTTAGTATTCTTCCAAGGTTTTGTATGAAATTTAAGCCCACATCCATCAGATCACACAATTGGATGCCGTTTAAATTTAACATGCTCAAATCTCAGATCTATCAATGTGTCTATCTAATAGGGATTCTAGATGTTACTTATTTTAACTCAGATAAAAAAAAAAAAGCTAACAATGACAAAGGTGTTTAACAACAATTTCTAATGCTTACTCAGTGATAATTTGAGGGTTTTCCCAGGTCCCGCTGTTAAAACATACACCTGCACTTCCTTCCATTGACTTCTGTTTTCCCTCTCATCCATCTCGCTTTCTCGTCAGTGCCCCTGCAGGTGTGTTGGCTTTACGACAGAATTAAATGCTTTAACTGGGGTTCCGTTGCTGCTCCTACCTCCGGTGAGGTGGTGTGAAAATGAGCAAGCTTGGTCACGATCTAACAAAGCCGCTCGTAAAAAGTCTACACAGGAAATGAACACTTAAAGGGCAATCAACATTTATAGTAGCTTTATTCGTATAAAAACGATTACCAGTTGAGGCCATTAAACACAAACGTGTGTATGCTATTTCTGTACTGTTTACTGTTTTGGCTTGGACATGAATTTGTTTTAAATGAATACATGACTGCATGGTTATACTATTTTCTTCAGTTTATTGCTTATTTAGGTCCTTTTCCATGTGCACAAATGGGACACTGGCAAGATAGTTACTGATTCGTATGTATAGTGTGTTCTCATAAGCTCATTTTCGCTTCCTGGGGGAATACTCACCTTCCTCTCCATCATCCTCCGTCCGCTTCTGATCCGCCACCCCAAGCCGCCCACTTGTCTGTTTTGTGCACAGAATTTTGGGGGTGGGGTTCTATGCATCCTACGGGGGGTTTTGGCAAAGTTTTGGGGCGTATCTGGCACAAGTTCCCAGTCTTTAACAATGGCAATATGCGCTCACAATAGCTGAGCCTTTCTCTCCGCCGCTTCAATCTTTCATCCGATCCTCTTGGCACCCGTTGTTGCCCCCTTTAGTTTGCTGTCTTATCCCCATAGTGCACATTCGAGCCCCCACTCCCTCCCATCCAAGCATTCATCCTACCTTTGCTTCCATGCTTTCCTCCCACCCATATTCTCCCCCTCTTCTCACATTTTTGTCAAAATCTCACCATCCCTTTCTCCCCTGGGGGAACTCCCTAAGTTGCTTAACTCTTTCTCGTGAGCCTGTCAACCCCCACACCCTAAACAAAAATCTCCCGATAATTCTTCTGTCTAGGACTTTTAAAGGAGGAAAGAAAAAAAAAAACACTCAAGGCTGTTTGTACCCTAAAATTTACTTCAACAATCCATGTTCTTACAATGGGAAAGTATCAGAGCTGCCAAATTTTACGGATTTTTAGTTACAGAAATCACTGATCGCTAACTCGTTATGCCCATAACAATGATTGTTCTGGATATTTATAGATCACCCACAAGTAAATGTAAATATGAAAATAAATCCTCTTACATTCTGGATATAAAAATAAATAAATCCAGCATTCAAGTTTAGCATCACTACTGGCCATTTCATGAATGAATGCCATGAAGTTAACATAATATTGTTTTGTTTTTTTAAAACACACAAAAAAAAAAACAGCACATCCACATTGAACAGTTGCCCAACCTCCCTACTTTCTATGAATGGGAATGTTTGGCGTATGCTATTTTGTACTAGCCACCCCAGCGCCGTACAAGCTACGGCAGGCTAGCTGACGTCGCTAAACATGATGGAGAGCCGCAAGTTCACATTACGTCCGGTGTCAACAGAGCTCAAGTCACTAATCACTGCCACCGTGGCAGTTAATAAACTACACATTTGACGAGTCTCGTTCATGAAACGAGGATGAGGAGCAACACATAGCTAACTTAAACCAGAAGAAAAGCGGTAACTCTAGCCTGTTTCAAAAAAAGAGGTATTTAAGTTCTCTGCCAGTTAGCCGATAGCTTAGCAACATTCTCCATGAAACAAACCTAATCGGTGGCAGATTTTTCACAATGAACCTCCAGGTTTTCTCTGTCCCCGCCTCCTTTCAGCCACACACGACATTTCATGTCCTCATTCATAATGTCCGCTGCGGCGAGTTTTTGTGTAAATATGCCTATAGTCTATAGCGTAAAGTCCACAAACATGGCACGCCCTTTTGACAATGACCCTAATGATGAAGGTGCCGCATTATTGCGCAGGGAATTAAATATTTGTCGCAAGACTGTTATCAGACCGCACATAGATATTCTGGCATTTTTGGACAGTTATCTTTTTGAATGGTACTGTTTCACATCACAGTCCATCATTTACATACTGAAGAGGTTAAATTTATTCCTCTTTTGCGTGTTCCAAAAATATCAAGACAGATTTTCTGTAAGAAAAAACACCTTTGCAAAAATGATTTATTAAAAATAACAGAGATCTCCGGACATTGGGGCCGACCCTGAAACATCACGTAGGAGGTGGAATTTTCAGAGTGCCCATTGTGCCCCCTCCCTTGCGGAAGAGGCTTCTTATAGTATCGAGCTTGGAAAGTGAAACGCCTTTTTAAAACACGTTATACAACAGATTTGCAGCTGTGCCGGTCTCCAGACAAAATATACTTCTCCGGGTACTTTTTCTCACAACAACATCTCATAAACAAATTGAATCAGATTTAAAGTGGCCGTGAGCGATGATGCCAACAGAGTCAGTGTGTGTGTGGGTGTGTGTGTTCGAAGCAGATTCTGTTCTCAAGGACCAAATGTGTGTTTTCGCACAGAACACTGAGAAGGAATTTTTTTAGACCAAACAATTTACCAGCTTAGGTTAAGGTCAAATTATACTGAGTTCAACACTATTTCACCTACTCTACATCTATAAAACATTTCAACATGGTTAATATATGAAATAAAGAATTAAAATGTTAATAATGTCTAACAATACACAACTTAATCCCTCCTTACATTTGCAACATTACGGGCGCCGTAGTCATGCGCTCACGTCACAACATATATTGTGTGTTGCGCTCCGTTTTTTTTTCTTCTTATAACCGTTTAAATAATGTTTTTATATTTCATCTTGCTTCTCCCCTGCAAGATTGCACCTAAATGAAATGAATTAATAAGCTACAATTCAACAGGTTTCCCCTGTAATATTATTGTGATTGCAAAGGACTACATTTAAATTTAGGCATTGACCCGAGCAGCAGCGTTCTCCCACGTCGCCTTCCTCTACGGGGAGCCGCTGCGGTGATGCACTTTTTTTTTCAAATTCGACATATGATCGCATTAAGATTTTCAGTTGAGAGGGGTAAAAAAAACAACAAAAAAAAAACACAGAAGCAGAGGGCGGTGCCGCGCTCTACGCTTCCCCGTTGCCATGGTGACTCAAAAAATCAGGGCTCCATTGATGTGTTTTTTTTAGTGTAATGGCAACGCCAGGTGAAACTACTACTGCGTTGATATAACTACCTCAAAACGCAGTTTCCTTTCTCGGTTAATGTCAACTCGCTGTTCATGCTTAGTCTCGGTGATTGTTGAACATGCTTTGTGAAATGGACCCCAGGTGCTTTCGCTTCATTTTCCTTATTTAAAGAGCTGTGTACCATGTATCATATTAATAACTTATGATGTGGTCCTTGCTTTCTCCATATATTTTAGTTTCCCCTTGTGTTTTTTTACTCACTGTGAGTGTGGTTTTGGCTAAACACGTTAATTCATCGTTGAGTTGCATGATTCGATGATGTCAGACACTCACTGACAGGTTGTTGCCAATGTGTCTATATACAATGGAATTATTGGCGCAGATATCTGATTCATATTTGAGTTGAATTTTTTTTCCTGAATTTTTTTTTTTATGCCTCATTCCAATCTGAGGTTATTCGATTCTACGCGTTTTCTTTCTCTTCACGCTGCCACGACCCATGGGAGTAAAAATAGGCATCAAGTCACTTAGACGCTCAATTTCAAGCTACTTTGGTCCTTGCTATATTTTTCAGTTTAAACCGTCTACCTATCATCTATCTTCATTGTCTCATTTACTTGGGCTGTTTTTTCCCCTTACATCTCAAGGCATGTTTACATGGAGTACTTTCACAACACACATACAGTTGCACCCCATTTGCACCTTCAAATAACCACAGTTCACATTCAGTGTCTATCATTCCTGCAGTATGCGAAGAAGCCAAGACAGGCTTTTTTCAAAAGAAAACGGATGATAATAGCAGCAGACACAACTGAGAGACAAGAGTCAAGGGCAAGATGCCCGAGAGGAAAAAAGACAGCGAGGACGGATGAGAGTGTTGGGAAGTACTTAGAAAAACAAGAGAGGCTCACCAAGGACAGGACAAAGAAAAAGATGATGACATGGAAGTAAATAAAAGGGAAAGAATAACAAGACAGATATCAGATAGTAGGTATAGTTACCATATAAGCATCTTTGTACACTATTCTTTTGTGTGTGGCTTTATGAATGAGACAACTCCTCAGACTGCTCCCAAGTGTTTTTGAGGAGCTGAGCTGTTGTGTCTTGCCACTTATCAACATTTTAATGTCCTTGGCTACCACTGGGAAAACACACACTGTCTGATGAAAATCACATGAGCAAAAATGGCCTTTTATTCCAGAAAAGACAAACACGCGGATGTACAGAGAAGTTAAAGATTGTTATTTGAATGCATTCAGCTTCAAATGTCATTTTTGCCTCCCAATGAGATCACTGGGTTACACATTTATGTATGTTTTTTTGTTTTTTTTTTGAATTTTTTACAGAATTAGACTAGTTAATAGTTATCAATGCTAAAATGACCACATGTAACTGGAATGTAACATGTCAGTGTATTTGTGCTTGCCTTTTTTTTTTTTTTATCAAACAGGTTACTTCCTGGATCACAAACATTGTTAGGAATCATTGCATTTGCTGCATTTCCAAAAATGACTACTTTTAGGAAACTAAACAAACACCATCCGGGTAGAGTTATCAAATATTGCATTGTTCAAGTTGGTATCACCAACGTAACAACACAACACATATACCACCACAAAATCATACCCAATTGCTAACTTAAAACACTAGAAAAAAATGCAAATGTATTAGGCTGTCACTGAGTCCAGCTGTCAGCGCCTGCTGTCCACATCAAAGTCTGCATCTTACATCATCCACCAAAACTCTTTTTCAAAGGTCTTAGTTATAATTGAAGCAATGAAAAAATAACAGCAGTTTAAATAGGCAAAATGAATCTGCACACAATTACCTTCATATGGCTGACCAGTTCTTCCTGCACCGGAGCAGTACACTGATGAATTTTTTTAACAAAACAAGCTAACTAGAATATATTTTCGCCCCTATAGAGTGAGGAAAGCGTAGTTGATTCACAGCTACGTATTAAAATGAGATAATAGTTGGTAAACTATTTTGAACACTTTAAACTGGTTATCAATGCTTAAAAATAACAGATGACTTTGGGATGAACTAATAATTTCGATTTACGAAAAATATATGAAATTGACCACACTTGAACATTTGTGCCGAATAGCCGGTATGATATTGCAGTAGCCTATTGCTATACAGTAGCATGTTGAAAATTGGAACTGTATGACTATTTTTGCTGGAAAATGTGTCCCTTATTCACTTTAGCTTGGTGGAAAGCAGGTTTTAGTAGCTCAAACTAAAGGATGATGAAAAGCTGCATCATATATTATTATTATAATTTGGTATCCTTTACAACTTTTGACAGTGGAAACCCCCCAAAGTAGTGTACCAAACTAAAACTATTGCTCAGCTGAACACGCGCTAAAATACATTATTAAAATGCATACAATACAAAAATGCCTTTCCAAAATTCCTGGGATTTAAGCAAGCAGGACTGTGACCCCGCCCCCAACCAAATACAGTATATAAAGTACACATAACTTAACCATATTATGTAATTTATTAAGCACCTGTAGAAAATAGCATAGCTTGTGGTAAAAAATGTATGCGAGGTAGACGAAATGTGCCATTCAGTTTATTCAAGGAGTGAGCCTCGACTTTCAATATATCCACACTTTCCTCAACATACACGCTAAACCCAAAAAAGACGCGGTTCACGTCGCAGCGAGATGAGTTGCAGCTGGCATTTTTTCCAATGATCGGTCACATCGTATGATGTGTGGCGGGCCTTAGTTGTAGTCTATTTCCAAATATAGTGAATAAGGGTGCAGTGAATATGCAGGGTTTTTCCTATGTACAAAATTCAGAGGCAGCCACTTCCATCTAATTTGCTCACCACCTCCAACCTAATTCGAATGTGCCAGTACCCCAAAGTGACCCGGGCTGCGAGGGCCCTTTATAGCTGCTCGCAGCTCTAGTTATTATTATTATTGGAAAATGGGAGTATTATATGTTGTCTGTAAAAAATGAAAGTGAGTCAATTATTTTATAGAATACATGCATGGTCAGGATTAGGGATGTTTGATACCACTTTTTTTCAGACCGATACTCAACTCTTGATTAGTCACCAATACTGATACCAAAATACCACTAGTATTTTTTTTATTTTTTTTTAAGACAGATGATTTAATAAAAAGATGTATATACCCCAATATATTATTTTCCCTTAACATTGCATGAAATCAATGGCAACTTTGTATTCATAAAAGGAGGCCGGCTGATAATGATATCGGTCACTCGCCGCGAGTACCGGTTCGATATCTTAAAATAAGACTGGTATTGACACCGATATCAGGTAGTCGCCCATCATAATCAGCCTGAATTTGAGCCAGGAAAAACGCTGGTATGCAAGACTCCACTGCTGTCAACCAATTTTTATTAGATATTAGACAGAAGCCAACAAAAGCCACAGAAAGACAATACTCCCACAATAAATATCTTAACAATTGCATAACATTATACACAACCATACACTAGGACAGACATGGGCAAACCCCGGCCCGCGGGCCAAATACGGCCCGTTATGCGTTTCAATCCGGCCCGCCGAACTTATCCAATAAGGCTGGATTTTTTTTTGTTTTTGTTTTTGTTCAGCTCAGTGGGCCGAGTGGTTAGAGTGTCCGCCCTGAGACTGGGAGGTCGTGGGTTCAATTCCCGGCCGGGTCATACCAAAGACTATAAAAATGGGACCGATTGCCACTCTGCTTGACACTCAGCATTAAGGGTTGGAATTGGGAGGTTAGATTTAGGTAAGGTTTTATGGCGTTATTTCGCTTCTTTAATTACGAGGGCGCAGAAAATAAAATCGCTGGCGCGGTCTCACGTAAAGTGAAGGACTGCTGTGAGTGACGGGTGCAGCTGGAGAACGCGCTCTCCAGCTGCAGCAGTACGAGCAGTGGATGACTGTTGTTGGGATCCACTTCCCTCAGACTCCTGTGCAGATTATGTTTTACACCAGAGTCACTGCTGTGTAACTTCTACACACCCGGAAAATATGATCACTGGGTCGGGGTCTCACTGATAAGCTCGTTTACGCACAGAAAGATACGCAGGGCACATTCATAACAACGTTTGCAATTTATTAAAATAAACGGACGAATGGCAGTAAGCTTAACTCAAGATAACTGATTCATAAAATACAATTCTTCCTGGATTTGGACATTTACAGCAGGAGACGGCACGGTTTTGTGTGGAACACAGCAATAATGTCCTGATAGTCCAAAGAACAAAGAGTTCAGTCTATCAGTCAACATTGTGGCACTGTTGTGTTTTGATCCTTTTGACAGCTGAAGATTGTCTTTCTACATGTTGTCATGGGTGAGGTGAGGAGCGCGCATGCAGGAGACTGTTGATATTGGTGAAGACATCCCCGGGACGTGCGTCGAGCACTTCTATGAGCGTTTCCTCGTTGGCTTTTGGCTTCTTTTTGAGCTGCTGCACAAACACCGTGTGCTATGCGTCCCCCACGGAGATGGAAAAGTGGTCAGAGACGGATTGGATGTACGCGCTTTGTCCTCAGCGCGTGACAGGCAGCAGCGGCTATCATGCAGCCGCATGTGTCACACGTACTGTGGGCCCGGGTTAAAAATGGGTGGGCCAATGGAAAAAAATTCTTTAACTTTACGCCTTGAATTGAAATCTATTAATAATAGATGCAGTCACTAGGTTTGACAGATCACAGTGTATGTGCTATTATAATCTATTTACGTACATTTCTCCTCCCACTTTGCCAAATAGTGTGTAAATGCCGCATCTTGCATATTCACTGAGGCAAACGTACTACCTGGATTAGGGCTATTTTATAATAATCATAATAATAATAATAATACATTTCATTTAAAAACAGCACCTTTCAGAACACCCAAGGTCACTTTACAAAGCATAAAAACACAGCAAAAGTTGAGCTAAAACAATAAAAATGAAGCTATTGGAAAAGCTGTTTTAAATATGTGGATTTTGCACATTTGAAAAACGCAGTTCTAAGTGCACACTTTAAGTAAGTTGGGTTGTACATTTATCTGTGTGTTTTTACTGTGCTATGAGGTCCAAATGCTCCTGGTCCGGCCCATCTGTCAAAATTTCAAACCCATTGTGGCCCGCAAGTCAAAAAGTTTGCCCACCCCTGCACTAGGATGTAAAAACAAAACAAAATGAAAAGCATCCTGTACCATCAGTATTGCTGTGATGTGTTTTGGTATGTGACCCGCACACAGTTGCACAAACTATACGCCGGTTTCCCACGGAGCGGTGCGAATGAATTTGGGCTGTGAGTGCAGGGCTTATCTGCCTGTCATGTCATAACAGTCTCCAGCATGTGGAAATGCAAGTGGTATGTGTGGCAGCTCTCACAATGCACACACATTACATGTAGAAAATCTCAAACATGTTCCCTGTGACAACATGCAGAGGGTAAAGGTCACATACAATCCTTTCGTTCGCTCCCTGATGAAGTTTTAACACCAACACATTCATGGATTGAACGCAATTCACAAGGCATGAGGTTGAGGGTTATTGTTTTTCTCCTCTCGTTCATTTTTTTTTGCAGGTTTTCGCAGTACTAATTTAAAGTGGACTACACTCTACATAATTTACTGAAACATGAACAAAACCTAATGTGACTGACTCACTGTACAAGTTAGATATTTTAGTACCATTTACAAAAGAAAATGTGCATGAAACTGAACCAAGCTGCTTGATGGAGATCAAGTTAAAAAAGCAAGATACAAATTTTCACATTCAAAATCAGAATACATACAATATCGGAATGTTTTTTCATAACAGAAAAGCCCCATAAATCAACGAGAGTTAATTTAGAGACATCAGATAGGCAAGCAACGTGTTGTCTCCGTACGTCAGCAGATAGAGCAAACAAGGAGGTCACGTTCCCTTAAAACTCGCCGTAGTTTTGTTATCTGGAAGGTCGCTGAGGCAGACTGCATGTCTCTGGGCAGTAATACTTATAAACATATGCTTATAACCACACTTAACAATCATCCTTATAGCAATGCACTTAGCTAATTTCATGGATTGTGACTTTGGGCAAGTGGCATGGTGCACCATGGACTGGTTGCTGGTATATATATATATATATATATAAAACCCTTTCAATTACGTTTTGACTACAAAAAAGAACAATGCATTTATATTTCATATAAAATTTAATAGTTCAGATTGAACAACAAAATCAGGTTGAAAAATTGGAAAGTCCAAATTGCTCAAGAGGTTCACAAACTTTTGAGCAGCACTGTATATGTATATACATATAAAAAAAAAAAAAAAAATCATGATTATCAAATGCCTCAAAAAGTTATGGCCTATGGCGCTATGGCCAGGATTAAAAGAACAACAAGTTTTGTTGAGTGTTTCTATAATGTCTCCCAAGTCATTCACATATAAATAATAAATAAATAAATAATAATGAGACCAGCGTGCAACTGCAAAGTAGTTAGCAGATAAGCTAACACATTAGCGTCTTCCATTTATTCTTCTACAGCTACTCTTTTTTTCCCTCTTCCTAGCCACCATGCTGCCTCTCATAGGTCACTACTGGTACTACGACAGACATATGGTTCACGGGAGACTTGTTTGTCGGTAGAGAGTTAGCGGAGTAGAAAAGTTTGGGGATGACGACAGATGAAGACAGAAGAGTTAAGGACAGGTGAAGGGTAAAGTCGAGATACAGTAGCCCCTCATCACCCTTTTTGGACAGGCACTTCATCTCACTAGAGGGGCCCTGTACAGGAGCATCATGATTGATGATGAACTTCTCAAGGAAATATTGGAGATGTGCTGACTTGGCTTCCTCAAATAGCAGCTGGGGATATTTATTTAATAATAACAATAATAATAGTTAACCTGTATTATGTCATGGGTCCTCCACTACTTTGCAGCTCCAAAAAGTCATCTACTTGCTTTTCATTTTTACCAAAGAAGTCATACAGTAACATAGTCAAGTTGATTACCTTATTCTTAGAAACCCAAATCCTATCAAAACTGGATAATGTAAATTGCAATGCAAAGTGTGAAATGTAAAAATATATATATATAGATGGCCGAATTACGCTGTGAATTAATTATTATTAATTAGGCAATATTTTGATTTGTTTGTGGAAATGCTGCTTTATATTGCATTTGTTTAAAAATGAAAATATTAAATAAAATAAAAAATAAAAACATTTATTAAAAAATAAAAATAAATAAATAAATAAAAATGAAAATATTCATTTACATTTGTAATGCAAAATCTGTCTAATAACTGACGTTCATGTTGTTTCTTTTTTAGGCATTTTGCGATTCATTACGTCTCTCCTTGCCCTTGAGGAAATTTTGTTTTGTTTTGTTTTTTAAAAGAAAAAAAAGTATTTTTTTGTTTTCAATGTCTTTATTGTTTGTCTAATGTGCCAATCAAAGTTCTAGGACTTAAGATATATTTCAAAGTCTTATGTGGGCCAGACGATCAAGCAGCAGCAGCATCATGTGGCATTTTCGCATGCTGCTTCCCCATGAAAACACGGCTGCTCACAATGTCTTGAGCATCCGACAGTTCCTGGCTGAGAAGAACCGTGCAATCTCTCTATTCATGAGTGGTGACACCAGTACTGGAACACATCTCATATGCTTAATATTTTTTTTCCCATTTGTTTGTCTTCATTTTCATACAAATGACCTTGAATTACTTTTCCATCTGCAGCCTTCTAAAAATTGAAATACTCCCGCATGTTTATCCTGACCTCTGTGTAGGTGACAGAATGTTGCTGTCATCTGGGCTGTCAGCCATCATAATAATGTTGGCTCGCATCACATGCGTCTGACATCTTCTGTCTGAGTCATATCCTCGTCTTTTTCGTCTTCTTCTCTGATTCATGTGGACTTCGTTCAGCGTTACTTTTCAGTTGGCAAGCCAAATGCAACTAATCTGAGACATTACACAAATACACCAAGAATGTTGATTAAATTGGGAAAGATTGATACAAACTGAATTTCTGTATATTTATTGGTAAACCATAATGATATTATTGTTATTACTTGAAAAGTATAGCGATAATATTCTAACATATGATACTCTAGGATTCCTACACAGTAAATTCTGCAGTAAAAGTGGGACCAAATAGACTGAGTTTTAGAGCAATATTTACACTTGGAAGAGAGTAAAATAAAGAATTGAAATAAATAAATAAAAGTCACTTAAGGGTTGAGGAACGAACTCACGAGCTTCACCTTGGGAGACATCCGATCTACTCCCTGAGCCACGCAGCAGCTGCTGTGTGTTAGCATATCGCTCGTGTCAGCTGGAATCTCCGTAGCTCCAAGAAACCAAAAACGATCTTTGATATAAGCAAACAGTAGGAAGGGGTATAGCTCAGGTGGTAGTGTGGCAGACTCCCAAGGTGAAGGTCATGAGTTTGTTCCTCGACCCTTGAGTGACCCCCCCCCCCAAAAAAAAAATCTTTATTTTACTGTCTTTCATGAGTAATTATTACTCCAAAACTGAATCTATTTGGTCCCACTCTAAATAGTCAAGAGCCAAATTTACTCTACTGAGTTTACTGTGTATCTATAGAATGAGCGCATGTGCGAACTGCTTGGACATTCAAAATTCCAGACAAAGGAGTAAAGAGGAGTAATTTGAAGTATTCAGAAGTCTATTTCCCCTCTATTTTCGCTTTGCCGTGGTCCACTGGCTTGGTTCTGGTATCCAGTTGACCTCCAGGCCTGGGAGAGTGGCCCAGAACTGTCTGGCATTCATAGCTGAGCACAGGGAACACTTTGTCCTTCTCACTTCATTCTTTCCTTCGTTTGTTTCCATTTCCACTCACTTCGTTTGTTGGCTTTTCGTGGATCGCTGGCTCCGATCTCAAGGAGAGCAACTCAAGCCGTTGACATTTAACAAGCATCGCATAGGTTGCTTCTTTAAAGTCAAATGCAAAAGAAGAATAGCATTCCGCAGAGCACAGCTGCCCGCCAATTTGGACTTGGATACGGTTAGGTCCAGAAGTATGTACGGTATTTTGGACAGCGGCAGAGGTTTGTCGAAACGGTGGTAATGGCTTTGAAATCAAGCACTCAATTCGTGATTGACATGCAGACTTTGAGATTTAAGATGTTTTACACATTACGCCATTTTGACATGACTTTTTATTTTTTTATTTTATTTTTTTCTTCTGGAGAGCTCAGTATTGTTCATTCGGTAATTTTACCGATTTGACATGTCATCATCATTGCTCTCTCTTTTTTTTTTTGTATGTGGGTGAGTATGTGTGTGTGTATTCATTAGTTCACCTAGAACCTATTAACTCTTTGACTGCCAAAAACATTAAATGACGTTTAGTAAAAACCTACGGAGGGCCGCCAAGGACGTTAAAAGACGTTCTCCAATTTTTTGGGGGGAAACGGGTGGAGGAAAGCCTTTTCCACCTGCGGTGAAAGTTTCAAGCAGATCTAGTTAGCCTAATGACTATTTTTAGCCCCTAGATGGCAGCAATGACTCTCTTTTGACAAGATTGGGTAGGCGTCAGTAGAAGACGTGAGGCGGAGCTAGAGGGGACAATGGCTGGGGAAGGGAAGAGAACATGGCGACCGGTTGCAAGCGGCTCACGCTCGAGCATTTTTTTTCAAAGACGAAAGGCATCGGCCAACGCTAAAGAGCACATTGATGACGACGATGATCATCATCGATGATGATGATGGTGACTCCGAGGTTGACGCTGAAGTTGTAAGCGTTGACGCGGCGGCTATGACGACGTCATAAAGGTTCACCGGCTAGCGATGCTAACACCGGAAAACGCGGAGCACAACGAGCACGCTCAGGCGGACGTTCAATCGGACGACGAAGAGTACCCCGAGTCCAATGCATATTCATCGGAGAAGTGGGTACAGTCTGCTACTTGCTATTTCCCGGAAAAAAAGGCCGTCAAGAAAGTGTAACGTCTGCACGCGAAAGGAGCCATCGCAAGTGAAACTAATCTGTTGTGCAAATCCTGCTGCGTCTCCTTGCACGCAGGGGAGTGTTACAAAAAGAAAAACTGTATTTGAAACATCCACATAATTGTAAATAGTACCACAGTTGCACACATTTGTAAATAGTTTGCGAAATTGTTTTGTCAAATTGTTACACTGTTGAATGGAAATAAACGTATTTTGCAATCTAAAAACACTTTTTCATTGTTGGTGGTGGTGTATTACAGAAGTAAAGCACTATTTAGGTGTTTGCGGCATCATTCATGGACAAAAAGAAGTGTACAATTCACTAGAGTGCATGAAATAACATCGTTTCACAAAAAGCTCTTTTTCTCCGCTTTTTGTTTCAAAACAGAGCATTTCGGTGAAACTAACCATTTTCTATTGTTGATTACTGAAAAACGGAATAAGGTAGAAACAAACTTTTTTTTCTGATGAAAGATGAGAGTTCAATCTTTCATTTGCTAGTATGTGTGTTTCCATAGTCCAAACACAACATTTTCTGTTGACCTTGAAAGATCAGTCAAAATGCTTAAACCGGCTGGCACTGGCGACAACCCGTTTCTGAAAACGTCTGGCAGTCAAAGAGTTAAAAAATCCCATACCGTTCACCTAAACCGAACACTTCCAGCCAGAGTCGTGAGGCCGTCAGGAGACCCGAGGAAGGACCAAAGAAAAGAAAGGAAAGTGAAATCCAGCACCGACCAGACACCACCCATGACATCATGACTTGATAAATTGACATTTGTTCGCCTTAACAAAATATTGAGTAATGGTTTCGTAATTAATTTAGCTATTTATGCTATACGTGATCCTACAAAATATGAAATAGGAATATACCTATTCTGCTCCAGTCCAGTAGATGGGGGTAATAATCATTTGAGAAGAGACATTAGTGTTGGAAAATGTGACCTTGATGAATTCTTTGTCCAGATGAAAGAGAACACAAGACTGCTTCCTCAGACACCCATGGATAAATTAATCAAATAAATCCCGGGGGATACATTGTTTTTTTATTGATGTCCATTTGCTAAGTGGAAGATGCTCAGTGGCATACGGCGGTCAAAAGGTTTGCAGCCAGGCACACACGGACCCTCACGCACACACGCGCTTACCAACTCTATGCATTATTTAGGTTTGCGGTTGCCACACACACACACGCACACGCAAACCGGGTGAGGTCAGGTGGTTTTGTAATCGATACAGCTGTGTGCTCTGCTGGGCTGTAAAATTATTTGAGAGGCTAATGAATCTAAGACATGCATTCTTATCAGCTTTCAAACACGAGAGCAATGCAAATGCACGTGTGTGTGTGTCCTCACTCACCAAGGTGCAAATAAGGGATGGTCTTCATCCTCTTTTCATTCTCACTTCCATTTATAGGGAAGAACTGGAGTTGTGCCACGAAGCTACGATCAAACCTAGTTTTAACCACAGCCTCCGTTTAATATTTCCACCGAATATTACATACATGTGCTGCAGTGTTGGTGCTTTTGGTCAAGCAGGAAGCAGAAGCAGAATCCCCATGACATAAATCATTAATGTGTGTGCGCGTGATCTCTTTGAAGTGGATCATAACAGACCTTTTTTTTTTTTTTTTTTTTTTTTTTAAGTTTAAGGCATGAAATATTTATATGAATCAGAAACGAGATAATCAGTTTATTAACTTGTGATTGTAAGCATTCTTAAAATACTTGAAGGTGCTTATTTGAGTGATGCTTACACCTAAACAAGTCTTTTTTTTTTTAAGCGGTGCGAGTCACTTTTAAAGTTTATGCAATATTGACACTTGCTTGAGATTTTTCCTGGGATGTGGAACGGTTGATGATAAGTATTTGTTGGCTGGCATGCATTACTGCATTCATTGATGCAAAGGGAGGACAATGCGGCGTAATGGAGGGAGGATGTGGCAAACTTGACCGCCATCTCAAATGTGAACATTTAAAAGTGGACGGCTGCAGGGCGGGACAAAGGACAGAAGAGACTCCGTGTACTTTAGAGTGCGTGTTTATTAGCCATGTGCGTGAGATCGATGTTGCGTGTGTTTGTGTGTGTGTGTGTGAGAGAGAGAGAGAGAGAGAGAGAGAGGCCAGACGTCAGCGTTGACAATAGCCTGCTGAGACTTGGGAGGAGGTTGGCCTCGTTAAAAGAGGCCTTGAACAAACAGAGAATAGCGGTAAAAGTAGGGAGGGAGGGATGTGTGTATTCGGTGTGATGTTAAATCTGGTTAAAGTGAATCAAAGCGGTTTGTTTACGTCACCGCAACCAATGTGTTTGCTTAAATGTGAAGATGATGTCGTAACAATACCTGTTCACACGGACCTAAAATGATGGTTCAAAAAACTGTAATATGCACGGCAGGCTTTTATAAAGAAACACTAACTGGGTTTAAAAAAAAAATAAATAAGAGAAAGAGTTATGAAATGAGTAATACAGACGCTCCCCTACTTACGAACATTCGAGTTACGAACAACGGTACATACGAACATTTCTGCGCGTACAGTATGTCGAAAAATGTTTGGAAAGAAATGCTGTAAGTTAGATTTTGTATTGCGCGTAGTGCTTCTTTCCGCCGCTAATACCGACGATTGGCGCTGTGAGAGCTCATTGGAGGCTGAGCAACGTGGCGAGGAGGAGGAGGAAGAAACGGCGGTCCCCATGAAGCAGGAAATAACTTTTGAAGCCGATTCCAGCGACGACGAAGAATCTCTCATGATATAAAATCCTCCTCTTCCTCCTCCTCCATCATCTCCTTAAGCATCGAGTACATCTTCCAAAAGTAAGTTAAACTTCATTTTATTTATCTTATTACGTACATGTACATACTGTGTGTGTCTCTTTCGCTCTCTCTCTCTAACATACGTAGTACAGTACAGTAAGTTTTTTTCAGTACAAACCAATGCAGGTTACTTGTACAAGCCTTAAACATACTTATATAAACCTTCAATATACTTATATAGGCTTTAAACATAAATTATAATACAAAATATAGCACTGAAGCAACTTACGAACAAATTCACCTTACGAACGATCGTCCGGAACGTAACTCGTTCGTTAGGTGGGGAGCGTCTGTATATTGCAAAATTGAAGCTAAAATTGTCTGGCAATAGAATGGGAATATTTGACAAGATTTCTAAAAATAAGTAAACAAAGCAAGCCTCAAGACACCCACTGATGTCTTAAAATGTGTATATGTAATAGTTGCAGATTAATGATAAAAATTTCTTATCTATAAACTGAATATACTCATAACCAGTAGTAAAATGTCAATAAAGCTATACCCCCCCCCCCCCCCCCAAAAAAATATGTTTGAAGTAAGAGAAAAGTACCTTTATCTGCCAAGAAATATCTTGGCAGATAAAAGACAAGCATACTTTACCCTGGTTTGAAATATTTACTCGTTTACTTATTTTTGTGTCAAACATGACACTAATTATGTTGGGAGGGAAAACAATGTATATAATGTGGGCTCAAAATATAATGGATCATGAAAGTAGAAATGAAATGTGACTCAAGTAAATGTACACTTGGCTGGAAAGTGTTCTCAAACTCATCTTAAGCGCTGTGGTCCACTATTGCCGTTTTGATATGTCATCTTACTAAACGTAAACTAATGAACTTAAAACAGTTAGATCTCAGTTACTTTCTATTATGTTTACTCTTGTGACAGTTCCTGTATATTACCCAAACATGCAGTGAATAAGTTGATGTATACTCAATGCTTATCAATGTTCTTCTTGTGAAAAAATAGCTGAACTTGATCATCACGATGATGTCACCTATCATATTCCATTATCAGTAACGAGGGCTTGCACTTTATTGCTGTGTTCCACGCAACACATGCTTAAGTTTTTGCTTGTGTGTGACTCTTTCAATACCCAGTTTTTTCAAAACAACTCACTACGGCGTGATTCTCACGACGGGAATTTAGTTGCACATCATATCGGGGGCGCTAATGTTTTCATCATGTCCTGAAAGCTCTCATTCTCCACAACGCATTATGGCTTAAGTCTTTAACAATAAACCGGGTTATCAAGGTCGTTATTACCTTTCCTCTGATCGAGGTGTGGAGGTTTTAGTTGGAAGAAGTCTTCTCTCTGTCCGTGCGGTTGAACAGCGTCTCCATGCCATCTAATCAAGCGTGTACGTACATCTCGCGCCTTCACAGTCTTTGTACATGGCAAAACTTTTATCCAGTTTTCCATTGTTCTTTTAAAATAAACATCTCCTCCATACCTTGAACATTCAACTTCCCTCCCTCCCAACCGGGTGCGACACAATAGTCGAGCGCGGGAAACTTTATTATTTTATTTTTTTAAGGAGGACGACGCTGCCCGGTATCGGTTGCTCTTTCCGTTTTTTTGTGCCGCTGCTTTAGAGCTCGCCGCGAAGAAAAAGACGATGTTTTAACGTGGGAAAACCCTCGAGGCTGATAGCAGTTGGAGCGAAGAAGAAGACGAACACTTGCCGAAAAAGACACGGCTGGTAAGTGCCAATGTCCATTACTGATGGCATCACAGGACCGACTGCCCAATCAAAACCGATTTATAACGTTTTGACCGGGCCATCGGCCGGTTCAAGCTATTTTTAGACCGATTCATCAGTTCGTGTGCTGACGCACTCGCATCGTTAAACTCAAAACCGGATTTCTGGTTCAAATCGTTTTTTTTTGTTATATATAAATATAATAATATTATTTTTAAATAAATATAAATATTTTTATTTTATTTTCTGTTTGGCCCAAATTTCTTTTAAAAATGAAAGTGATGTTAGTGTTACTTGCTAAAAGAATGTAAAATGTGGAATAAATGGAGAATAAAGGTCACACAAAAGGTTTTGCAGCCTGTGTGGAGGTGCAAAGCTTAAGGGGGGGTTTTGAAAAAATGGGCTGCATGTAAATTGATGCTACACTATTATTATTATTTATTTATTTATTATTCCTTTTTTTTTCTTTTCTAGAGCTCTGTTTTTTTTTTCTCATTTTATTTTTATTTTTTTTAATATATACATATATATATATACATATATATATATACATACATATATATATATATATACATATATACATATATATATATATATACATATATATATATTTTTGTGTATGTGTGTGTGTGTGTGTGCGTGCGAGCGTGTGTGTATTCATCAGTTCACCTAAGGCCCATTAAAAAAAATCCCATACTAATAATATAATATAATAATAAATTGCCAAATGCAGAAACATCAAGTTATCACGATGTAGTGGCTCTCGCTAACAGACAGAATTAAGCAACCAGAATTAGGTTAAAAAATTCTATATGATGCTACACTATTAAAGGCAGAGGGAAGATGGATAAAAGTGATGTAGCCCTGAAAAAGACTGATGGAAGGATTTAAAAGGGATGAGTAATTTCAGATAACGTAGAGGAAGCGGAATGAAGAAAAGAAAACCACAGGCTGCTTTGAGGAAAGGTTAGCAATGACGGAGGAAAGAGGGGCAGGGTCAAGTGAATGTGTGTGCGTGTGTGTGTGTGCGTGTGTGTGTGTGTGTGCGCCCCTGAAAGCATGATAGAGAAGCACAAAGAGACAAAGACATTCCCTATTTTGTTTAATGAGTAAAAATGGCGGGAAAAACATGCTGCATGTGTTTGTGTGTGTCATAGGATAGTGTAGCAGCCGCAAATCAATATCTAATGAATAAATTATGAGCAACACATTTCTGAATAGGCTGCAAAAGTGGTTGAATGATAATCTTGTGAGGAGAGTCTTGTGCGACAGCGGCAACATGAAATGATTGTGCAGAATACGTCGCGGGGTACAAGAGGGCGTGCTCAGTTACTGCCTTACGTACCATTTTTCATTTGTGTGTGCGTGTGGGGTTTTTTCCCCCGTAAAAATGTCGGTGACTTTGCTGTCTCAGGAATGGAACTCTGTCGTAAACGGATATATTTTGTGATGATAATAAAAAAATAATAATAATAAAAATAAAGAAAACAGGGATTAAACATGCTCTGATTTAGCCTTTGTACTTTGCTCTCTTGACTATATTTTGTCACATCTCAGAAGGGTTGGGACGAGGAAGGTTCTTTAAATATGGGACAGCACAGTGGAACCCCTAGAACACAAACAGGGCTAACGACTCAGTTTGACGTCAGGTTTACGGTACTGTGGGAGCCCGAAGTCAAACAAAAATCCAACCAAATATAATGAAAAGATAAGACAAAACAAAGTGGAAAATCTGCCGTCATCTTATTGCAGTCCCTTGATAAGCCATATGAATTTCTTGAGTTTTTCTGTGTATCCCAAAGCCAAAGTGCAAAATGCTTCTCATTAAAGGTCTTTTCACATAAAAAATAAATAAAATTGAACTGAAAATCCAAGTAAAAAAAAAAAGTCATCGAGGTACAGTACAAGACTCCATCGTAGTCCAAGAAATGCCAAAGGAGACAAATACGGATCAGCAGTGGACCAGATCCAAATGGGTTTGTAGACAATCCATTGCGTTAAATGGTGTATGCCACATAAGCACAGCGTGTCACGGTGTGGTCACGGAGCGGCGTGGTGTCTGTCGGCGTGTGAGGTGGAGGACCCAAAATGCAGGGAGGCAGGAGAACCACAGCAGGAGTGCAGGCGAGACTGGCGTGCTTTATTTTACAGAACACACTAACCAGGGTACTGGTTAATGCTAACTAAACAAGGAACTGAAAAGATACAAAATCAAAGTGACTGACAGACAAGACTCCGGGGGGTGACCGTGACAAGCGGCAATGATCCCACGCCGACTGATCACCACCCGGGAATTAAATACACCCACACTAATTAGGTCACTAGTCACACCTGGGGCCAGGCACAAGTGGCTGAGGGCCCGGATTGGTCAACCCGTGGAAGGGCGGGAACCCACTCAGGGCCCTCAACCAAAGCCAGATCTTCCCAGACATGACATTACCAAGACCGACCTACATTATGAGAGTGTATCACAGACAATAAAAATATTTATTGCAGTAGAGCTAGGCTAGCTCAAGAGCAACATATAATGACGAAATCTTACCTTTGGCGCAATCGCAATGTCATTTCTTATGAAATATAAGTTATTTCGGTGGCTATTTTTCTTACCCGGAAGTCAAACGCTCGGTTCAGTAAAACCTCGCCTCTCCCCCCGTGGCTGCCGCGCCCCCTCTCATGACGTCGTCCGAGCTGGCTGCTTCGCGCAAACGCCCAGGTTTTAAGCCAATTTTTAAAATGGACTCTAAATTTCACGGGCTGCGAGATCTCTGCGTTCGGTCGGTCACGCAAGCCATCAATTCTTGAATAAACATTTGAAACCAAACGGGTCCTTGCCGCAAGAAATGGTGGCAGAGGAGGGGAGCAGAGAGGTTGGAGGAAAGAAGGAGAAGAAAAAAAAACACCACTGCGGGTCGCGAACCCGCGCCGGGTTGCATATGGGACGAGCACACTACACCATCCATTCAATTAAGTCAATAGTGCAAATGTTTTACTTGTAGTTTACACCAGTGTCAGTCGATGGATTTTAAGACAGTCAATTGTCATTTCATTTTACTTTGGCATTGCAAATGTGAAGAATAATTGATTGCTTTGAATTCATTTGGACAGAATGTTTATTGATAAAGGCTACTTTTGTCACGATCCCATGGAGGGAGGTCTCAGAGAAAGTAGGCGTGCGTTTAGTCCGCACAGGCGGCGCAGGGGGCGGGGTTTGCACGCAATGAAGTCAAACCGTGCCAACGGCTCGTTTTCTCAGGTTGGGAGGGGCTGCTGCTTGGAGAGCAGAATAACCTAGAATTTCTCATACAGGGCTGAATGGAGGAAAAAAAACTTTGGTCATGTTTTTGGTGAGGAATTAGCATTTTAACAAAAGTTTATTTTTCATGTTGCAGTCCCTTTAAGGGCAATCCTTAGCTTTTTTGATATCTGCATTGTGGAGGTCAATTTCGCCAAGTCTTCTCCTTATTGTTCCTACTGTCGAAAAAAGTACCAGAGGACACGTTATATTTGAAAACAATGGGCACCAGGATACTTCCAGGGGTTACAATGCGAGTTATTTGCTAACCTGGAGAGATCCAGCCGGGTACGAGGACTCGTCAAACGCATTGTTGGTGATTTGAAACAAACATAAACACGTGTTCACAAAATAAGCAATCACTGGTATGTATGCTAGGCTCATTTACAAATTATGCTAGGATGCTAACCTTTAGGCTAGATTTATAATGACCACGGTTTATTTTTTTTCTATCTCTTGAATTAATATGTCAGCCGTTCAATGATCACGTTAACTATGTATGAATTTCCACCATGTCAATTTTAGAACTTTCCTGTTGAAATGTAAAACACAGTTGGGTCTTCCGTCAGAGCAGTTTAGCGACCTCATCTTTATACTTAACACATTCATACTATGGCTGTGGAAATGAAAGACTTTACCCAGTTTTGTCAGTCACTCTGCACTGGTCAAATGACATGTAAGGGTTTGTTTAACGGCGATGTCATCGGACAACACTTTGTGGCTGCTGTCACCTGAAAAAACGTGTGACATGACATCATAGTGAATAGTCATATTGGAGTGGGTATGTTGCTGACTTACATGATCAGCGCCAACCCCTAAAAATGTGCAAATTCAACAAGATAAGAAATAAGGATTCTTAAAAGTTCTATAATGTGTTTTTGATGAAAGTATTTCACAGCCAAACTCCTGTTTTAAAAAATATATAAAAATGCTTAATACGTCTCTGTTTTGTGGAAAACACTACTTCACTTTTATATTTTTATGCAGGATTGTGAGTGATCGGCGGTAACGATGAATACACAGAAACTGATATACTGTGCTAGAATAATTGTGCCTTTTATTCCCCGCAAACAGCACTCAACACACTTCAACGCTAAGCAGCAGAATATAATCATCATCAGCGCTTACCTTGACACTAGACCGGAGAGCCGACGGTCCGGGTAAAACGAGCTACAAAACGGCTGGGCGATCGTACGTATCCCACAGCTGACTCTACCCACGTCGTGTGCCGCTCCGTCTTTTATTCGTTAACAAAAAGTTGTGAGTGTGAGAACAAAAAGTTGTGAGCGTGAGAAACCGGGCTGGCCAAGCCCTCTCCCAGGCACCCTCGAAAACATGTTTCCGAAGCAGGGAGGACTATAATATAAACAAGGAAGAGTTCCCAGGTTGATTCCGCCCTTTATTTACAAATTGTTGGGCACCTGGATTCGTTCAACAGTTCAGGACAACAACATATCCTTATATAAGAGGTTACATGAGGACATATCAAACCATGGTTATTTTCCCTTCAGTCTCTTTAAAAAAAAAAAATCAAATTACTGTATTTAGGTTCTTCACAACTATTATTAACAACTTATGGCCAGACATGCATATTAGTATTTTAAAATATTTAATGGCCCTTTTTTAGAGCTTGTTGTAGTTGTGTGACAAACCCCCCCCCAACAATAACCAAACAAAACTAAATTGTTGTCGTCTGCTCTTATATCCTGAAGGTGTGATCCAAGTTAGGAGAGTGGGAATGGCACTTTGGATGGGCACAAGAAAAAAAAGAAAAGGTGGACGTAAGAGAGAAAGAACCGGAATCCGCTCCTGTGTGGCGTCCCACCCCCTCCTCTCTCCAAGAGGAAGGACAGAGAAGGAGCCAAACCACGCTTGCTCTCCCAGAACAGGACTCCGGGAATTCCGGGAGCCTTGGAGTTGTGTCCACTCATACACACAAAAGGCAAATACGGTGCAGCTGTACAAATCCCAGCAGGACTCTGGAGGCAGGAGTACAGTAGAGAGTTGAAGAAAAAATTCAAGATAGCCGCCTGTTTACCTCGTGGAGTATTTGGCACCTGCCAGGGGGAGGGGTAGGGTGGGGGGCGAGCCAGAACGGCTGACGACACAAGCGGGACACAAGCCAGAGGAGCTGCCTGCTGGTGATAAAGGTGAGACACACCTTTACTGCTGGGCCTTTGCCCTCTTATATCAACTGTCTCGTATGTGCTGCCATGCACAGGTTTTTCTGCAATGAGTAACTGATGGAGGAAGTTTGGTGTGTGTTTGTATGAGAGAGAGATAGTGAAGGTGTGTGCAGGTGAGTCCAATATCTGCATTCTATTGCTCTGACGGAATGCGTCAGCCTGTTTAAAGTTTAAAGTCACATTAAACATCCACGCATCGATTTACTGAAGCACAGTTTTAGAGTGCTCAAATAAGCAACCATGCATCATTTCAGAAACTATTTCACGTGTTTTAAGGTGCTTGTAGATCAAATATATTGTATGCATGGTTTGTTGTTGTTAGGCTTGCTATTTCTTTGAATTCATAAGTTTGACAATTACTATATTTTTCTGATTATAAGCCGCTCCGGTGTTGAAGTGACGCTGAGAACAGAAGAGCTTGGACTCACACATACCAACATCAACCTAGCCATTCCATTCCTTGACTTAATTTCCCCTTGGTCGTTTGCTGCTGCTTTTCTCCAAAAATCCTCCAGCTCAAAATGACATCCGTCCCCTTCTCTACCTCTCATTACCGTTTATCTGCCTTCATAAAGCTGCACATTTGTATTTTTCTACTCTTTTTTTTGTCTACATGAAGCAGAGTATCAGCATCTTATTTTATTCTCAGGTGATGTCTTCCCCCTGTGGGAGGGGTTGCAGGTGTGCGTTTTGTCTGTCATCTCACCTATTCAGTCCTGTCATCCGGGCTCTTGCTGGTCTTTTTAACATTCCCCACCCAAAGACACTCTGACCTGCTTTGTAACCCTTCCATTATCATTCCACACAAGTTCACATTAACAACAGTGCAATTGTACATATTAAGGTCGACCCACTTGCGTAAAGCACTATTTTGGATAGAAAATCATATTCCTCATTCAGAAACAATGCTTGAGTACCTACTAGTAACTTTTGTGGTGCATTGAGTAGGGGTGTGTTTTGTGGAAAACACTACTTCACTTTTATATTTTTATGCAGGATCGTGAGTGATCGGCGGCAACAATGAATACACAGAGACTGATATACTGTGCTAGAATAATTGTGTCCTTTATTCCCCGCAAACAGCAATCAACACACTTTAACGCTAAGCAGCATAGTATAATCATCATCAGCGCTTACCTTGACACCTTGTCCGGGTAGAACGAGCTGCTCAACGGCTGGGCGAACATACACTTCCCTCAGCTGACTTTACCCACACCGCGCGCCGCTCCGTCTTTTATTCTTTAACAAGTAGGGATGAGCGTGAGAAGCCGGGCTGGCCAAGCCTTCTCCCAGGCTCCCTTTTTATGAATCGTGTCCTGCTTCG